>NC_087164.1:2146005-2238505 GCF_035594125.1 Scylla paramamosain | reverse complement strand
CCTCCTGAAGGGTTAGACGCCTATGAAAAGACGTGGAAAAGTGCAGGGTGGTATCATCAGCATAGGAGTGGATAGGACAAGAAGTTTAGAAGATCATTAATGAATAATAAGAAGAGAGTGGATGACAGGACAGAACCCTGAGGAACACCACTGTTAATTGATTTAGGAGAAGAACAGTGACCGTCTACCACAGCAGCAATAGAACGCTCAGAAAGGAAACTTGAGATGAAGTTACAGAGAGAAGGATAGAAACCGTAGGAGGGTAGTTTGGAAATCAAAGATTTGTGCCAGACTCTATCAAAGGCTTTTGATATGTCCAAGGCAACAGCAAAAGTTTCACCAGTCTCTAAAAGAGGATGACCAAGACACAGTAAGGAAGGCCAGAAGATCACCAGTAGAGCGGCCTTGACGGAACCCATACTGGCGATCAGATAGAAGGTTGTGAAGTGATAGATGTTTAAGAATCTTCCTGTTGAGGATAGATTCAAAAACTTTAGATAGGCAGGAAATTAAAGCAATAGGACGGTAGTTTGAGGGATTAGAGCGGTCACCCTTTTTAGGAACAGGTTGAATGTAGGCAAACTTCCAGCAAGAAGGAAAGGTAGATGTTGACAGACAGAGCTGAAAGAGTTTGACTAGGCAAGGTGCAAGCACGGAGGCACAGTTTCGGAGAACAATAGGAGGGACCCCATCAGGTCCATAAGCCGAGGGTTTAGGCCAGCGAGGGCATGGAAAACATCATTGCGAAGAATTTTAATACGTGGCATGAAGTAGTCAGAGGGTGGAGGAGAGGGAGGAACAAGCCCAGAATCATCCAAGGTAGAGTTTTTAGCAGAGGTTTGAGCAAAGAGTTCAGCTTTAGAAATAGATGTGATAGCAGTGGTGCCATCTGGTTGAAGAAGAGGAGGGAAAGAAGAAGAAGCAAAGTTATTGAAGATATTTTTAGCTAGATGCCAGAAATCACGAGGGGAGTTAGATCTTGAAAGGTTTTGACATTTTCTGTTAATGAAGGAGTTTTTGGCTAGTTGGAGAACAGACTTGGCATGGTTCCGGGCAGAAATATAAAGTGCATGAGATTCTGGTGATGGAAGGCTTAAGTACCTTTTGTGTGCCACCTCTCTATCATGTATAGCACGAGAACAAGCTGTGTTAAAACAAGGTTTAGAAGGTTTAGGACTAGAAAAGGAGTGAGGAATATGCGCCTCCATGCCTGACACTATCACCTCTGTTATGCGCTCAGCACACAAAGACGGGTCTCTGACACGGAAGCAGTAGTCATTCCAAGGAAAATCAGCAAAATACCTCCTCAGGTCCCCCCAACTAGCAGAGGCAAAACGCCAGAGGCACCTTCGCTTTGGGGGATCCTGAGGAGGGATTGGAGCGATAGGACAAGATAAAGATATGAGATTGTGATCGGAGGAGCCCAACGGAGAAGAAAGGGTGACAGCATAAGCAGAAGGATTAGAGGTCAGGAAAAGGTCAAGAATATTGGGCGTATCTCCAAGACGGTCAGGAATACGAGTAGGGTGCTGTACCAATTGCTCTAGGTCATAGAGGATAGCAAAGTTGTAGGCTAGCTCACCAGGATGGTCAGTGAAGGGAGAGGAAAGCCAAAGCTGGTGGTGAACATTGAAATCTCCAAGAATGGAGATCTCTGCAAAAAGGAAGAGGGTTAGAATGTGCTCCACTTTGGAAGTTAAGTAGTCAAAGAATTTCTTATAGTCAGAGGAGTTAGGTGAGAGGTACACAGCACAGATAAATTTAGTATGAGAGTGACTCTGTAGTCGTAGCCAGATGGTGGAAAACTCGGAAGATTCAAAAGCGTGGGCACGAGAGCAGGTTAAGTCATTGTGCACATAAACGCAGTATCCAGCTTTGGATCGAAAATGAGGATAGAGAAAGTAGGAGGGAATAGAAAAGGAGCTACTGTTGCCTCAGACACCTGGGTGTCAGTGAGGAAAAGAAGATGAGGTTTAGAAGAGGAGAGGTGGTGTTCTACAGATTGAGAATTAGATCTTAGACCGCGAATGTTGCAGTTCACATGAATTAGTTAGAACAGTAAGGAGATTAACGAGAAGAGTTAAGTGCAATTATGAATTAATGGTAGCCAGGCAGGCGAAGACGGACCCCAAGGGATTTTATCAGGTATACAGGACGAAGAATAAGGATACTATAGGCACATTAAAGGCAGCAGATGGGAAGCTGGTTAGTTCTGGGTAGAAGATTAGTAGAATTCTGAATTAGTGTTTTTTAAGTGTCTTCACCCAGGAAAACATGCAGTATATGCCGAATAGTGAACAAATGTTTAGAGCAGAAGAAAATGAAAAGCTGGCAGATATTTCCATAACTAAGGAGATAGTGGAACAAGAGAAAGGTGAAAAAAAGTTCAAGACACCAGGACCACATGAAATATATCCCAGAGTACTTAAGGAATGCAAAGAGGTTATTAGGGTGTCGTTAATTTCTGTCTTTAGTCACTTGAGTCAGGTGAGGTACCAGTAATGTGTAGGGAGGCTAATGTAGTACCCATCTTTAAGAAAAGTGATAAAACCTTAGTGTCTAATTATAGACCTGTCAGCTTTACTTCAGTTGTGGGCAAATTACCAAAGTCAATAATAGCAAGGAACATTAGGGAATATTTAGACAAACATAACTTGATATATCAGTCACAGCATGGCTTCTCGAAGGGGAAGTCTTGCCTGACAAATTTGTTAATTTTTTACAGTAAAGTGTACGAGGCAGTGGATAATGGTGATAGTTATGACATCTTATGTCTGGACTTTAGTAAAACATTTGACAAGGTACCCCATCAAAGGCTACTGAGAAAGGTTAGGGCACACGGGATAGATGGGAGGGTGATAGGCTGGATAAGCTCATGGCTTAGCGACAGGCGACAAAGAGCTGTAATAAACAGCTCTAAATCCGAGTGGGGTCATGTAATTAGTAGGGTGCCACAAGGATCAGTATTAGGTCCATTGTTGTTTTTAATATACATCATTGACTTGGATAGTGGAATTAGTAATGATGTTAGTAAATTTACGGATGACACAAAGATAGGAAGATTAATTAGGTCGGAATCGAATGCTATCGCCTTGCAAGCAGATTTATATATATTTAGGGCATATGGCGAATGCAGTTTAACATCAACAAATGCAAAGTACTTAGCGTAGGTAGAGGAAACCCACACATGAGGTACACATTAAACAACGAAACTCTGGTAGGTACAGGGTACGAAAAAGATTTAGGAGTTATAGTTAGCTCTGAACTCCATATAGGAAAACAATGCATAGAGACCAGAAACAGGGCAAATAGGGTATTAGAATTAATTTTTAGGAGTGTTAAAAGTAGAAGGCCCGAAGAAATATTAAAGTTATGCTTGGCGCTAGTCAGACCTCATCTAGACTACGCTGTGCAGTTCTGGTCCCCACATTACAGGAAATATATAAGTCTATTAGAATCAGTACAGAGGAGAATGACTAAAAGGATACAGTGGATGAGGAGTATTCCTTACGAGGCGAGACTGAAACCGTTAAATTTAGATTCTTTACAGAGACGTAGGTTAAGAGGGGACCTGATAGAAATCTTTTAAGTGGTTATAACAAGGGGGAATGTAAGCAAAATTCTTAGGATCAGCAATCAGGATAAAACAAGAACTAATGGGTTTAGGTTTAGGTTTAGGAAAGAGATAAGAAGAAATATGTTCTCAAATAGAGTGAAAGATGAGTGGAATGGACTCAGTAATCATGTTGTTAGTGCTAGGACATTAGGAAGCTTTAAGAGAAGATTAGACGGGTTTATGGATGGGGATAATAGGTGGAAATAGGTAGGTACTCGTATATTTCATACAGCCACGCTGTAAGCTTGGTCGCTTCTTGCAGCTTCCTTTATTTCTTATGTTCTTTATATATATATATATATATATATATATATATATATATATATATATATATATATATATATATATATATATATATATATATATATATATATATATATATATATATATATATATATATATATATATATATATATATATATATATTATTATTATTATTATTATTATTATATGTATAGTATATATTATGATATATTATGATATATTATGATATATATATATATATATATATATATATATATATATATATATATATATATATATATATATATATATATATATATATATATATATATATATATATATATATAGCTAGCAGGAGGAAAATACTATAGGCACTTCTGCATAGAGTAATCCTTGTGAGGGATTGGAGCGATAGGATAAAGTAAAGATATGAGACTGTGATCAGAGGGACCCAACGGAAAAGAGGGTAGGAAAAAGTCACGATTATTAGGCGTAGGTCAAAGACAGTCAGGAATACGAGTAGGGTGTTGCACCAATTGCTCTAGGTTATGGATGATAGCAAAGTTGAAGACTAGTCCACCAGGATGGTCTGCAAAGGGATAGGAGAGCCAAAGCTGGTGGTGAACATTGAAGTCTCCAAGAATGGAGATCTTCGCAAAAGGAAAGAGAGTCAGAATATGCTCCAGTTTGGAAGTTAAGTAGTCAAAGAATTTCTTATAGTCAAAGGAGTCAGGTGAGAGGTATACAACACAGATCAATTTAGTTTAAGAGTGACTCTGTAATCGTAGCCAGATGTTGGAAAACTCAGAAAGACCAGGTTAACTCATTGCGCACATAAACGCAGCATCCAGGTTTGGATTGAAAATGAGGATAGAGAAAGTAGGAGGGAACAGAAAAGGGGCTTACTGTCAGTTGCCTCAGACACCTGTTTTTTAGTGAGGAAAAGAAGATGAGGATTATTATATATATATATATATATATATATATATATATATATATATATATATATATATATATATATATATATATATATATATATATATATATATATATATATATATATATATATATATATATATATATATATATATATATATATATATATATATATAAGCTCTTTCATCAATATAAAATGTCAAAACCTTTCTCTAGATATAGCTTTTCCTCGTAAAAAAAAAAAGTATCCATTTTTTTTCCCATCTTTTTCTCTATGTGAACGTATTGGCACCATCACTATCTCTTTCACCTTTTAAGCTGAACAACGAAAACATTTGTTTCTTCCTCCGCTTCGTCCACCTTCTGACGATTTCATCCCTCCTATTAAGCTTCTTCATGATGTTTTCTATGCCCTCGTTGGCCATAACACTAGGAAGACTTATGAGAACCCTCCTTTTGTTCTCTGAACGTGTACCTCCATGGTTTCACTTTGCTTGGTCAGACTCTACTATGTCCTTTAATATGAATCTTTCCTTCTTACTAGAAATTAACCTACATTCAGCCTGTTCCTAAAAAAAAAAAGAAAAAGAGGGACCACTATAGTCCTTTAAAATATCGCTTTATTGCTTTAATTTTCTGCCTTCCACATGTCTTTAAAATTGTCCGCAACAAGAAGATTCCTACGGATCTATCACTTCACAACCTATAATATCGTCAGTATGGCTTCCGTCGTGTCCGCTCTGCTGATCATCTGGCTTTCCTTACTGAGTCTTGGTCATCTTCTTTTAGGGATTTTTTTGTGAAACATTAGGTGTTTCTTTAGACATATATAAAGCATTTAATAGAGTCTGACAGAAAGCTTTCGTTTCCAAACTAACCTCATGCGGTTTCTATCCTTCTCTTTATAACTTTATATTGTTTCCTTTCTGACCACCCTATTGCTGCTGTGGCAGACAGTGGTGTTTCTTGGAGTTCACATACAAAGGGGGTTCCACCCATACTGTTCTGTTGAACAGGGTGGAATCAAAAAATATTTCTTCTTATCAACTCTTTTCCATCAAACAGCCTTCACCATTTCTCTACTGACAATTTCACACTAACTTTTCTATGCTAACTGCATGTCTTCCCTCCTCTCTCCTCTATCCTCGTTACACATGACTTTCTAGATTTTTTCACACTTATTCTGTTCATCTCTGTAATGGAAGAATTCTTAATCTTTCATCCCGTTTCCTGGCAAAATCTGGAACTCCTTATTTGTTTCTGTATTTCCTTCTTCCTATGACTTGGATTCTTTTAAGAAGCTTTTCTCCGTGCAGAAATGACCGCATCTTTACTAATTTAATGACATCCATCCTCTCCACATGTCAAAACCATCTTAACCTGACCTACTTCTTCAGTCAACTGTCAAAACAGTCCTCTAAAAGTCCTCTAAAGACAACTCTCTTCTTTCACATAAAACTAGATGCAACGAATTACACACACACACCCTTCACTCAAAATTCAAAATCATCATGGCGACTCCTACACCACCCCTAAAGTCACCATCCGAGAAGTGGATCACAAATTTCCCCAGGTCGGACTGCTCTGGTATCGACCCTTACTGTCTTTCCCCCATCTCAACTTTTTCTACATTAACTTCTATAACATTCGAGGTATAAGGTCTAATTTTCAATCTATAGAACACCACTTACAATGTACTAAACCTCATCTTCTTTCCCTCACTAAAACACAGGTGTTTGAGGAAACTGACAGTAACCCCTTTTCTGTTCCCTCCTACTTTCTCTATCCTCATTTTCTATTTAAAGCTGGATGTTGCGTTTATATGAGCAGCGACTTAACTGCTCTCAAGCCCACGCTCTTGAATCTCCCGAATTTTCCATCATCTAGCTAAGACTACAGAGTCACTTTCAAACTAAATTTATCTGCTCTGCATATCTCTCGCCTAACTCCTCTGACTATTACAAATTCTTTGACTATTTAACTTTAACTTCCAAAGTGGA
Organism: Scylla paramamosain; assembly: GCF_035594125.1. Classification (NCBI taxonomy): domain Eukaryota; kingdom Metazoa; phylum Arthropoda; class Malacostraca; order Decapoda; family Portunidae; genus Scylla; species Scylla paramamosain. Next base: position 2,231,710 of record NC_087164.1, on the reverse strand, counting down.
GCACATTCTGACTCTCTTTCCTTTAGCAAAGATCTCCATTCTTGGAGACTTCAAGGATGGTCAATGAATAGAGAGGAAAGCTAAAGCTTTCCTCTCTATTCATTGACCATCCTTGTGAACTAGCCTTTAACACTGCTCTCCTCCACGACCTTCAGCAACTACTTGAACACCCTACTCGTGTTTCTGACCGTCTTGGAAATACGCCCAGCATTCTTGACATTATCATAACCTCTAATCCTTCTGCTTATGCTGTCACCCTCTCTTCTCCGTTGGGTTCCTCTGATCACAATCTTATTCCTATATCTTGTCCCTTCGCTCCAATCTCTCCTCAGGATTCCCCAAAAGTGTAGGTGCCTCTGACGTTTTCCCTCTGCTATTTGGAGGGACTTCAAGAGGTATTATGCTGATTTTCCTAGGAATGCATGAAGGCATAGATTTCTCACTCTTTCTCTCGACATAACCTTCCAATTTTTTTTTTCTTCTTTTTTAATACAGCTTGTCCACGTGCTATACATGATAGAGAGATAGCTCATGAAGGGTACCTGATCCTTCCATCACCTGAATCTCATGCGTTTTATATTTCTGCCCGCTGCCTTGGATGATTCAAGGCTTGTTCTTCCCTCTCCTCGAACTTCTGACTACTCCATGCTACCCATTAAAATCCTTTGCATTGATGTTTTCCATGCGCTCGCTGGCCTAAATCCTAGGAAGGCTGATGGACCTGATGGGGTCCCACCTATTGTTCTCTGAAACTGTGCCTCTGTACTTGCATCTTGTCTTGTCAAACTATTTCAACCCTGTCTATCAACATCTACCTTTCCTTTTTACTGGAAATTTTTTACATGAAGCCTGTTCTTAAAAAGGGTTACCGTTCTAATCCCTTAAACTACCATCCTATTAATTTCATTACCTGCCTATCCAAATTTTATGAATCTATCCTCAACACGAAGGTTCTTCACTTCCAAAGTGGAGTAAATCAGGTAAACTTTCCTTTAACTTTACTATCCTCCGCAGCCTAGAGTAATTGCTGCAACACCCTAATCGTATTTCTGACTGTCTTTGAGATACACCCAACATTCTTGACCTTTTCCTATCCTCTAATCCTTCTGCTTATTATGCTTATAATGTTACCCTCTCTTCTCTGTTTCCGATCACAATCACATATCTGTATCTTGTATCAAAACATAGCGATGCAGCGATACATATCTGTATCACTCCGTCCTATGGCTCCAATCCCTCCTAAGGATCCAACTAAGCCAAGGTGTGTCTCTGGCGTTTTGCCTCTGCTAGTTGCGGGGACCTGTGGAGGTATTTTGCTAATTTCCCTTTGAATGAGTACTGCTTCCGTCTCTGTGTCGAGCCCATAACAGTCAGCAGCTTAACTGACTGCCTTCAGCCTCTTTTTCATCGCCGGAATGTTGTATGTCTTGCTATCTTCTATCACTATTTTCATGCTAACTGCTCTCCTGATCTTGCTAACTGCATGCTTCCCCTCCTCCCTCGGCCTCGCACAAGATTTTTTTCTTTCTCTCACCCATATTCTGCCCACCTCTCAAATGCTAGAGTTAATCAGTATTCTCAGTCATTCATCCCTTTCTCTGGTGAACTCTAGAACTCCCTGCATGCTTCTGTTTTTCATCCTTCCTATGACTTGAATTCCTTCAAGAGGGAGGTTTCAAGTCACTTATTCTTTAATTTTTGACTACCGCTTCGGGGACCATTATCTCAGTGGGCTTTTTTTTTCAGTTTTATTTATTATTTGATTTTCTTTGCCCTTAGACTGTGTCCCTCCTATATATATATATATATATATATATATATATATATATATATATATATATATATATATATATATATATATATATATATATATATATATATATATATATATTGGAGATACGCCCAACATTCTTGACCTTTTCCTGACCTCTAATCCTTCTGCTTATGCTGTCACCCTTTCTTCTCCATTGGACTCCTCCGATCACAATCTCATATCTTTATCTTGTCCTATCGCTCCAATCCCTCCTCAGGATCCCCCTAAGCGAAGGTGCCTCTGGCGTTTTGCCTCTGCTAGTTGGGGGGACCTGAGGAGGTATTTTGCTGATTTTCCTTGGAATGACTACTGCTTCCGTGTCGGAGACCCGTCTTTGTGTGCTGAGCGCATAACAGAGGTGATAGTGTCTGGCATGGAGGCGTACATTCCTCACTCTTTATCTCGTCCTAAACCTTCTGAACCTTGGTTTAACACAGCTTGTTCTCGTGCTATACATGATAGAGAGGTGGCACACAAAAGGTACTTAAGCCTTCCATCACCAGAATCTCATGCACTTTATATTTCTGCCCGGAACCATGCCAAGTCTGTTCTCCAACTAGCCAAAAACTCCTTCATTAACAGAAAATGTCAAAACCTTTCAAGATCTAACTCCCCTCGTGATTTCTGGCATCTAGCCAAAAATATCTCCAATAACTTTGCTTCTTCTTTCCCTCCTCTATTTCAATCAGATGGCACCACTGCTATCACATCTATTTCTAAAGCTGAACTCTTCGCTCAAACCTTTGCTAAAAACTCTACCTTGGACGATTCTGGGCTTGCTCCTCTCTCTTCTCCACCCTCTGACTACTTCATGCCATCTATTAAAATTCTTCGCAATGATGTTTTCCATGCCCTCGCTGGCCTAAACCCTCGGAACGCTTATGGACCTGATGGGGTCCCTCCTATTGTTTTCCGAAACTGTGCCTCCGTGCTTGCACCTTGCCTAGTCAAACTCAGCTCTGTCTGTCAACATCTACCTTTCCTTCTTGCTGGAAGTTTGCCTACATTCAACCTGTTCCTAAAAAGGATGACCGTTCTAATCCCTCAATCTACCGTCCTATTGCTTTAATTTCCTGCCTACCTAAAGTTTTTGAATCTTTCCTCAAGAGGAAGATTATTAAACATCTATCACTTTACAACCTTCTATCTGATCGACAGTATGGGTTCCGTCAAGGCCGCTCTACTGGTGATCTTCTGACTTTCCTTACTGAGTCTTGGTCATCCTCTTTTAGAGATTTTGGTGACTCTTTTGCTATTGCCTTAGACATATCAAAAGCTTTTGATAGAGTCTGGCACAAAGCTTTGATTTCCAAACTACCCTCTTACGGTTTTTATCCTTCTCTCTGTAACTTCATCCCAAGTTTCCTTTCTGACCGTTCTATTCCTGCTGTGGTAGACGGTCACAGTTCTTCTAAATCTATTAACAGTGGTGTTCCTCAGGGTTCTGTCCTGTCACCCCCTCTCTTCTTATTATTCATTAATGAGCTTCTAAACCAAACTTCTTGTCCTATCCACTCCTACGCTGATGATACCACCCTTCACTTTTCCACGTCTTTTCATGGACGTCCAACCCTTCAGGAGGTAAACATATCAGGCAGGGAAACCACAGAACGCTTGACTTCTGATCTTTCTAAAATTTTTGATTGGAGTAGAGCAAACTTGGTATTGTTCAATGCCTCAAAAACTCAATTCCTCCATCTATCAACTCGACACAACCTTCCAGACAACTATCCCCTCTTCTTCAATGACACTCAACTGTCCCCTTCTTCTACACTGAACATCCTCGGTCTGTCCTTTACTTATAATCTGAACTGGAAACTTCACATCTCATCTCTAGCTAAAACAGCTTCTATGAAGTTAGGCGTTCTGAGACGTCTCCGTTAATTTTTTTCACCCCCCCAGCTGCTAACTCTGTACAAGGGCCTTACCCGTCCATGTATGGAGTATGCTTCACATGTCTGGGGGGGTTCCACTCATACTGCTCTTCTAGACAGGGTGGAATCAAAAGCTTTTCGTCTCATCAACTCCTTTCCTCTAACTGACTGTCTTCAACCTCTCTCTCACTGCCGCAATGTTGTATATCTAGCTGTCTTTTATCGCTATTTTCATGCTAACTGCTCTTCTGATCTTGCTAACTGCATACCTCCCCTCCTTCTGCGGCCTCACTGCACAAGACTTTCTTCTTTCACTCACCCCTATTCTGTCCACCTCTCTAACGCAAGAGTTAACCAGTATTCTCAATCATTCATCCCTTTCTCTGGTAAACTCTGGAACTCCCTGCCTGCTTCTGTATTTCCACCTTCCTATGGCTTGAATTCCTTCAAGAGTGAGGTTTGAAGACACTTATTCATCAGTTTTTTACCACTGCTTTGACCCTTTTATGGGACTGGTATTTCAGTGGGCATATTTTTTTGTTAGATTTTTGTTGCCCTTGGCTAGTGTCCTTCCTACATAATATCCTTCCTAAAAAAAAAAAAAAATATATATATATATATATATATATATATATATATATATATATATATATATATATATATATATATATATATATATATATATATATATATATACTAAAATTATAGCCCATCAGCGTAATACACGTTATGTGTACGTATATGTACATTTCTTTGTATGCTATGAAATATTACATAAATACTGACGACCGCCAAAAATAAGCAAACATTTAATAAAGTTTGGAAGTGATGAAGTTAAAAGAGTAAAGAGTGTGTGGAAGAAAATTCTAAAGTCATGATTCTCTTATATTTCACAATGCTTGTTATTCTTTTTATTTGTTTTCTTTGTGGAAATTGTTTACATCAATACTAATATTCTTTACTAATGCTCATTGATATTGGTGGAAGGAGGATATTTTAAAACGTGAAATAATGAAACACCTCGCTCATTGTGTTCCTCCTTACAGCAACACCTCGGTTTCCTGAGGGAATAGCGGCGCGCCTGCTGGGCGCCTTGTGGCTTCTTTTCTCTCTGGTGATGGTCACTATATACAGTTCAGGTCTTAAGGCCATCCTCATCCTACCACGCATCTCTCTGCCTTTCTCATCTCTTGAAGAACTTCTTAATACTGACATCACATTCATAGCAGTAAAGGGAACATTTATGGATTCCCTTATTAAGGTGAGGTGATCTGAAATAGCTAGAGTGTTGTGTGTGTGTGTGTGTGTGTGTGTGTGTGTGTGTGTGTGTGTGTGTGTGTGTGTGTGTGTGTGTGTGTGTGTTTGTGTGTGTGTGTGTGTGTGTGTGTGTATGTGGGAGAGCGAGAGCGAGAGAGCGAGAGAGAGAGAGAGAGAGAGAGAGAGAGAGAGAGAGAGAGAGAGAGAGAGAGAGAGAGAGAGAGAGAGAGAGAGAGAGAGAGAGAGAGAGAGAGAGAGAGAGAGAGAGAGAGAGAGAGAGAGAGAGAGAGAGAATTGATTAAAAAAAAAAAAATGAAATTCTGAATAATAACAGAATACAGGTACATTTCAACTGTTACTTAAATGAATACTGAATAACACGAGGAAATAAAAAAAAAAAAATATATATATATATATATATATATATATATATATATATATATATATATATATATATATATATATATATATATATATATATATATATATATATATATTTTTTTGTTTCCTCGTGTTATTCAGTATTCATTTAAGTAACAGTTGAAATGTGTGTGTGTGCGTGTGTGTGTGTGTGTGTCTGTGTGTGTGTGTGTGTGTGTGTGTGTGTGTGTGTGTGTGTGTGTGTGTGTGTGTGTGTATGTGTGTGTGTGTGTGTTTCTAGTACCAATATCTTATTTTAATATTTCTGAAAATGCCACAGCATGCACCAGCTACCTCAGCACTGGCAAGACTAAGATCACAAACCAATGTCACTGAAGACGTTCAACTGGCCATTAATTTGATAAAGGAAGGAGAAGTTGCCTGTGGTGCATTTACCTCAATTATACACATGATTATAGCGGATTCATTTACGAAGGTTTGTTTTTTTATTATATTTTTTGCTTTTTTTTTTATCATTCCTTTCATGAATTTTTTTATTTTTTTTTACATAACCTTGTATTGCAGTTAATTAAACAAGAGTTGCTATAAGTTTAACAGTTTAAGGTACTTACCTCTTAATAAGTGGATGCCTTTCCCCTTTCAGGAGGGGTAATGCAAGCTGTACACTTGTGACTCCATGTTTTCTTCTCCACTCAGCCTGGCATTTCCCAAAGGCTCACCGCTTACATCCGAAGTCAGTTTCATGTAAGTAAGCAACTATGAGAGCAAATTTTCGATCACTCTACAGTTCTTATTTCGAAGGAGGAACGCTGTCTTGGGATTTGTTCCAAAATACTGAATAAAGTTACAATGTCATGGAAGCAGGAAGGATGGAGGAGATGGAGTCAAATTGGCAAAAAATATGTAACGTTTAGCGATACTGGACAAACTAGAATGTTTACCAGCCTGCCTGTCTCAATATCTTACTATATATATATATATATATATATATATATATATATATATATATATATATATATATATATATATATATATATATATATATATATATATATATATATATATATATATATATATATATATATATATATATATATATATATATATATATATATATATATATATATATATATATATATATATATATATATATATATATATATATATATATATATATATATATATATATATATATATATATATATATATATATATATATATATATATATATATATATATATATATATATATATATATATATATATATATATATATATATATATATATATATATATATATATATATATATATATATATATATATATATATATATTTCCTTTTTTTTTTTTTCATGCATTCATTCATGAAATTTATTGCGTCCGCCAAAGCATCCAAAACGTTGACACACTGCGTCTCACATAAACTGCTAAAGGGAAGCCCTCCTCCGTGGTAGGGTGGAAGCAGGGCGTATCCTGTCCTTCAGAACCTGAGACTGGTTAGGCTGGTTACTGGAAAGAGTGCGGCGCGGTTTAATTTTGATGACTAGGAAGGTGTGGGTGAGGTGGTGATTTATCGCTAATTTCACCGATACCGTCACCCCCCCCCCCCATACCACCTCTCTCTCTCTCTCTCTCTCTCTCTCTCTCTCTCTCTCTCTCTCTCTCTCTCTCTCTCTCTCTCTCTCTCTCTCATTATTTAAATACAAACTTTAGGTTGAGGCACTAAGAACATACCATTAATTACTTGAATTAATGATGATGATCATGTATGATGAATTAATGAAATTAATTCATCATCCATATAGTTTTTCGCTGCATCTAAAACTTCCTTCACTCTTATTCAGACATCTTTCTTTACAAATATTAGTATTCTGTCTTCCTTGCCTGACGACCCCTCTCCCACTCTCAGTCAGCTCTCATCCCCTCCACAATCTGACCTGAACACACACACACACACACACACACACACACACACATTCTTCGTACCACTTTCCCGACTTATTGTGCGTGTACAGTGTTACATGTATAAGAAAGATGTATAGTTTTTGCCTTATGCACACACTGTGATATCACACACACACACACACATCTTAGTGTAAACTGAGGGAGTAGGAAATAACTGTCAAATGCTGGCTGGACTGGGAGGCTCCTTCACTGAGAGGCGCTGAACGATCAGTTATCAAGTGAGATCCTTCCTAAACTCCCAACGTATAAAGTATAACGCTGAATTCAATTCCGAAATCTTTCAATTTTGTGGTGGTTGTCAGCCAGTGGGAAGGTGGGGGCAATAAGAGGTTAACAGGTCTTGTGATCTACTATTGGTAGATGACGAGTATTTAAGATTTTCACTATCCGTATTACAGTGCTATACTATGAAACACACACACACACACACACACACACACACACACACACACACTATGCTGTAGAAAAAAAAAAAGGGCGCCAGTAAGTATTTGTACTGACACTTGGAGTCATGATATTCTAATGGAACTGTAATCGTAATCGAGTACACCACCACAATCCACCGTTACTATCCATGTAGATACTCGTATATACTTTTTTTTTTTTTTTAAGTGCTGGCGTTCAGTTCACACACACACACACACACACACACACACACACACACACACACACACACACACACACACACACACACACACACACACACACACACACACACACACACACACACACACACACATGTGCGCTATGATGTGTTGGGTTTTACTGAACCCAAGTTTGATGCAGACATTGTCCCATTGTACATTCTATCAGGCTACGAAATGTTAACTAACAATATAAATAAGAGTGGAGCTGGCGGGACTGTCTACATCTCCGACAAGTACAACGCCACTGTGGTAAACGAGTGTTCCTTGATGGAGTCATACATTGAATGTTTAGGTATTGAACTTAAAGACAATGGTGTACTAATTTTAAGTCTGTGTATGTACAGACATCCGCAGGGTAATAAGAATAGATTCTTTCAGGCACTCCATAAAATTTCATTCACTGCAATGAACTAAAAATATCACAAAATGTTTATTTTATTTTTTCAGTGATTTTAATATAATTTATTACAGAATAACAATAAAGCTGCTGTCCGAGAATTTCTTACTGTAATGTATTCGTATCCACTGTTTCCCTTTAACGACCCGTCCCACCCGAGTAACATCCTCCTCAAATTCACTCATAGATCACATCTGGTTGTTACAAATAGAGTGCAACACAGGTAACTACATAATTAACACTAATGTTACTGACCACTTTCCCATTATCTCTCAGTTTAGTCATGGCAATAGCCATCAAGATAATGTTGTTTATCTTACGAACATAATAATAACTCAAGATACTATAGTTTTGTAACACTGTCGCTCGTATAAACTGGTCACATGCTATTAAATCGGTATATCGTATTAAATCATTTACTTTTCTTTTTATAAAGAAATTAAAACAATTTATGATAAATGTTTTACAGTAGAAAAAGTTAGTTAATTATAAAATAGAACGTAGTCCACACATAAGTCCTGGCATAGCTAAGAGTATTAGAGAGATAAAATAAACTTATAGGATTAGCCTAAAAATGGCTGTTAATAATTAAAGAACCTTACAGGGTTTACATAAATAAACTGACAACTGTTTCTAAAAGCAGCAAAGAAAAAATACTATCAAGACCAATTAATCAATAATCAAGGAAAAGCACGGTCACATCGGAGATCTATTAATTCAGACTTGGCTAGATGTGTCAGTGCTAATAGATAAACCATTGAATTGAAACCCTCCTGTCCCTATGTAGTAGGTAAATTTAATGAACAGTGTAAGTGAAGGTTAAATAACGATCACATGAACTATTTAAATATTTCTCCAGATTTTTCGATGTATCTAAATCCTGTTATCCCAGATGGAGTTAAAAAAAAATATTTATTTCCTCTCAAATCATCATCTGCTGGCTATTATGAAATTTCGCCCATTGTTTTGAAACATGCAGTTGCAACAATATATCTGCCACAAACACTATTAAGAAGAGGCGTATTTCCTGATGCACCATTTAAATCAGATTGTAGAAATAAAATTAACAATTATCGACCAATCTCTATATGCCCACGCTATTAGTAAAATTTGAGAAAGTGATTACCATCCGTCTTGTGAATCACTCGTAAAATAAAAATTTACTCTCAGACTGTCAGCATGGTTTTAGATCTGGTCGCTAAGTTGAATTTATTAAAAATGTTTATAAATACCTATAAAACTAAATTTTGTTAAGTCAAGGTTCTTATTGGTTTTTCAAAAGCGTTCGAATCATGAAGTCATGAAATTTTACTAAATAAATTGGAATATATTCGGGTTAGGGGCGTTCCATTGCAATTATTTTTAAAGTTACATTTCTAATAGATTACAAGCCATATATTGCAACTCTTCTTATTCATATTTTAAGTCAGTTAATAAAAGTGTTCCTCAAGGATCAATTATTTGCTCAGTACTTTTCTTAGTTTGCATCAATGATATAGATAACTGCAGTTTAAAATATATTTTTCAGTTTATGCCAATGACAAGAATTTATTGCTAGCAGAAAAAAAGGCATACGTTACCCAAATAACAATGGAGTCGATCAGAAAACGGATCAAATGGAATAAATTAAAATTAAATGCATTTAAAACTAAATATATATTGTTTCAAAATAGATCTGCAAAATTTACTATGCCAACTGTAGCTATAGAGATAATGGAACGCATCACTCATACATAATTTCTTGGAGTTTTAATAGATGGAATCATTAATTTGAACTATGACATAAGTGCAATTGCAACAAAATTATCCCGCATGCGAGGCATTCTGTACAGGGTACGGCACCAGCTGACGCAGGAGGAGCTGTGCAGTGTGTACCATACCCTCGCGTACCCGCAACGGCTGTACTGCGTCTCACTATGGGTCATTATTTATTAAAGACGTTCACGTAGTTCAAAAGAATATTTTTAGAAGGATGTTTTACTTAGGGAAGTACGATTGAACCAACGAAATATTTACGACACGATTTTCTTAATTTCAATAATATACATAAATATATTTATTATTATTATCATTTATTTATAAATGTTTGAAAATTTATCAGGGAACCCAGCCTCTTAGACTACAAAATACATCTCATAACATTCGAGGAAACAATTTAGATATAATTTGCCCACAGTTCAGAACTACTTTATTCACGAAAGCAGTTTGCTGTGCACCTGCCCAAAAGACTGGAACTCCCTGCCCACAGAAGTAAAGACTCTGGTAAACGTGGGCAATTTCTTGGCATTTCAGAGAGCTTTAAGGAAACATTTTTTTATGATTAAGGCATGCAACTATATTGCAAATACATTGATAAAAGTATATATAACTGTATGAAGCAACAGCGTATTATGTGTTGTGCATTTTAGTTGTGCATTGTTCCATTGCATTGTGGTGCTGTTTATACGGTATTTAGTGCTGCAGCAGTGTCGTGTTGCATATTGCAGTGTTCCTTGGCTTGTGTGTTGTTGTTTGTTTTTTTGGCAAAATTTTATTTATTTATTTTTTTCCTGGTGACTTGGTTTTATGGTCCACATATGTATATAAAATATATTAAGGTATGAGTCCTTGTATCTGTATGCATGTACATAATTGATAAATTTATCATTTAAGATTTACAGTGGCTAAAAACTGTCAATCCATCATGTACTCTTTAAAAATTGCCTACCATTTAACCATTTAACCATTGCAAATATTTAATAGTAATTAAAATTGTATGTCTGGAACCTTCGGTTAGACTGACCGTGCCGATATTACTTGTAAAGATTATATAGTTAGTACGGCTACTATAATGGCAATAAATCTATTTCTTTGTTTGCACACACACACACACACACACACACACACACATATATGGACAGGACGGAAGAGATATGAGGAAGGGTGGGGTTGGGATGTCAAGGTCAGATCATTAAAATTTAAGCGGTATCCAGCGTTCGTTGAATCAGTTTAGCGCAGACTTTGATTTACACTAAAGACTCTTGAATTATTCTTTCATGATATTATATGCGTTTATGTTTTCATAGTTAATTATACACTCGCGTGACTTTACTTTCCGTACAATATTATGATGGCTAATTATGTTGCATATAATACTACAAATTAAACGAAGTCATTCAGACCTTAATCGAACAATCAGCGTCACACTGGTGACCGCAATGACCGCAGGTTCAGCCACAATGCGATGATCTCTCTAAAGTTTCCTATCTCACCGTTCTATTGCTGCTGTGGTGGTATACGGTCACTGTTATTCTCTTAAGTTTACCAGCAGTGGTGTTTCGCAGGACTCTGTCCTATCACCCAGTCTTATTATTCATCTATGATATTCTAAACCAAACTTTTTGCCCTATCCACGCCTACTCTGATGATACCACTCTACACTTTTCCACGTCTTTTCGTGGACGTACAAATCCACCAGGAAGTTAACAGTTCATGCAGGGAAGTTACAGAACGGCTGACTTCAGATCTCTCTAATATTTCTGAATAGGGCAGAGGAAACTTATTATTGTTCAATGCCTCAAAAAAAAAAAAAAAAACTCAATTCCTTTATCTGTCAACTCGACACAACCTTCTGGATAGCTATCACCTCTTCTTCAATGACATCCAACTGTTCCCCCCTTCTACACTGAACATCCTCAGTTTGTCCTTTACTTATAATCTAAATTGGAAACTTCACATCTCACCTCTGGCTAAAACAGTTTTTATAAAGACAGGTGTTCTGAGTCGTTTCCGCCAGTTTTTTCTCAATCTCACCCCCTATCTCTCCAACTTCTAACTCTGTACAGGGGTCTTCTCCGTAAATGTATGTAAATCATATCACTCTTTGAGACAGGGTGGGATCAAAAGCTCGTCGTATTATCAACTCCTCTCCTATAAATGGTTGTCTTCAGCCTCTCTCTCATCGCCGCAATGTTGCATCCCTTGCTCTCATCTACCGCCATTTTCATGCTAACTACTATTCTAATCTTGCATGCATCCCCTCTTCCTGCGGCCTCCTTGCACAAGACTTTTTTCTTTCACCCGTGTTACGTCCACCTATCTAATGCATTATTCTCAATAACTCATCTTTCTCTTGTAAACTCTGAAACTCCCTTCCTGATACTGTATTTCCTCCTTCCTGTGAACTGAGGTCTTAGAAGGGAGATTTTAGGACACTTATCCTTTAATTTTTGATGACCGCTGTTGACTCTGGGGACTGACACCTTATAGGGCCTTTTTTTTCTTTCTTATAAATTTTGTTGCTCTTCGCTAGTGCCCTTTCTACATAATAAATAAATAAATAAATAAGTATATATATATATATATATATATATATATATATATATATATATATATATATATATATATATATATATATATATATATAAACGAAACATTTGTGCTGGACTCTAAAATAAATAAATAAATAAATAAATAAATATATATATATATATATATATATATATATATATATATATATATATATATATATATATATATATATATATATATATATATATATATATATATATATATATATATATATATATATATATATATATATATATATATATATATATATATATATATATATATATATATATATATATATATATATATATATATATATATATATATATATATATATATATATATATATATATATATATATATAATAGAGTCTGGCACAAATGTTTCGTTTAAAAAGTACCCTCCTACGGCTTCTATCCTGTCTCTAACTTCAACTTTCCTTTCTGAACCTTCTATAGCTTCTGCGGTACACGATCACTATTCTAAGTCAGCACAAACACTTAATTCAAAATCTACTCTTCTACAGCTTCTGTTTTCTCTGTAGCTTCATCTCTAGTTCCCTTTATAACCGTTCTATAGCTGGTGTGGCAAATGTTCAATGTTCTTTTCTGAAGTCTATTAATATCATTACTCCCATTGATGTCTAAATCACTGGATCAGTGGCTGCTGTGAACTTATCATTAAACTCAGCTGTAATCTCATTGAACGTTTTCCTTTGTGACTCACAACACAAGACGGTAGTCACAGCCTGCCCTCTGAAGACAACTCTATTCCTTCGGACAAAAATACAAGCACCTAATTATACACACAGCCTTCACTCAAAATTCAAAATAACCATGGCGATTCCTATACCAGCCTCGGAGTCCCCCTCTAGGGAGGGGATCACAGATGCCGCCAGGTCGGACTGCTCTTCTGAAATCGACCCTGACTGTCTTCTCACCTCCTCAACTTTTTCTTCATTAAGTTCTACAACATTCGCGGTCTTAGATATAATTTTTAATCTGTAGGACATCACCCCTCCTCTATTAAACCTTACTTTCTTTTCCTCACTAAAACACAGGCGCCTGAGGTAACTGACAGTAGCCCCTTTTCTGCTCCCTCCTAATTTTTCTATCATCATTTTCAATCCAGAGCTGGATGTTGCGTTTATGTGAGCAAAGACTTAACATGCTCTCATATACATGCTCTTGAATCTTCCGAGTTTTCCACCATCTGGCTACGACTACAGAGTCACTCTCAAACGAAATTTATCTGTGCTGTTTACCTCTCACCTAACTCATCTGACTATAAGAAATTCTTTGACTACTTAAATTTCAAAATGGAGCACATTCTGACCCTCTTCCCTTTTGCAGAGATCTCCATTCTTGGAGACTTCAATGTTCACCACCAGCTTTTGCTTTCTTCTCCCTTCACTGACCATCCTGGTGAAGTAGGCTTCAACTTTGCTATCCTCTACGACCAAGAGCAATTGGTGCATCACCATACTCGTATTTTTGTTGCCCTTGGCCAGTGTCCTTCCTACATAAAAAAAGAATAAATAAATAAATTCCTGACAGTTTTGGAGATACGCCAATCATTCTTGACCTTTTCCTAACCTCTAATCGTTCTGTTTATGCTATTACCCTCTCTTCTCCGTTGGGCTCATCCGATCACAATCTCATATTTGTTTTTTGTCCTTTTGCTCCGTTCCTTCCTCAGGATCCCCCTAAGCGGAGGTGCCTCTGGCGTTTTTGCCTCTGCTAGTTGTGGGGACCTGAGGAAGTATTTTTGCTGATTTTACTTGGAATGACTATTGCTTCCATGTCAGAGATCTGTTTCTGTGCCAAGCGCATAGCAGAGGTGATAGTGTCTGGCAAGGAGGCTGTACATTCCTCACTATTTTCTCAACCTAAACCTTCTAAACTTTTCTTAACATGACCTGTTCTCGTGCTATACATGATAGAGAGGTGGTTCACAAAAGATACTTGAGCCCTCCTTCACCACAATCTAATCCACTCTATCTTTCTGCTCGGAACCATGCCAAATCTGTTCTCCAACAAGCCAAAGTCTCCTTCATTAATAGAAAGTGTCAAAATCTTTCAAGATCTAACTCTCCTTGTGACTTCTGCCATCTAAACAAAAATATATCTAATACCTTTGCTTCTTTTTCTTTACCTTTTTTATTTCAACTAGATGACACCACTCTATCATATCTGTCTTTTAAGCTGAATTCTTCAAACCTTTGCTAAAAATTTTACCTTGAACGATTCAGGGCTTGTTCGTCCCTCTCCTCCACCCTCTGACTACTTCATGCTACCTATTAAAATTCTTCGCAATGATGATTTTCATGTCCTCGCTAGCCTAAACCCTCGGAAGACATTTACGAACCTGATGGGATCCCTCCTATAGTTCTCCAAAACTGCGCCTCCGTGCTTGCATCTTGCCTAGTCAAACTCTTTCAACTCTGTCAATATGTACCTTTCCTTCATGCTGGAAGTTTGCCTACATTCAGCCTGTTCCTATAAAAAGGGTGACCGTTCCGTTTCCTGCTCATCTAAAGTTTTTAATCTATCCTCAACAGGAAGATTCTTAAACATTTAACTTTACAACCTTCTACCATATCGCCAGTATAGGTTCCGTCAAGGCACTCTACTGGTGATTTTCTGGCTTTCCTTACTGAGTCTTGGTTATCCTCTTTTAGTGATTCTTGTGAAACTTTCGCTGTTGCCGTGGACATATCAAACGCTTTTGATAGAGTCTGGTACAAAGCTTTGATTTCCAAATTACCCTCCTAAGGCTTCTGTCTTTCTCTCTGTAACTTTATCTCAAGTTTCCTTTCTGACCGTTCCATTGCTGTTGTGGTACACGGTCACAGTTTTCCTTCTAATTCTATTAAGACTGGTTTTCCTCAGGGTTCTCTCCTGTCACTCACTTTCTTCCTATTATTCATCAATGATCTTTTAAACCAAACTTGTCCTATTCACTCGTACGCTGATGATACCACCGTGCACTTTTTCCACGACTTTTCATAGACGTCCAACCGTTGAGGAGGTAAACAGTTCACGCTGGGAAACTACAGAACACTAGACTTTTGATCTCTGCAAAATTTCTGATTGGAGCAGAGCAAACGTGGTATTGTCCAATGCCTCAAAAACTCAATTCCTTTCATCTATCAACTCAACACAACCTTCCTGACAACCATCCCCTCTTCTTCAATGATACTCAACTCTGTCAATAAGTACCTTTCGTTCTTGCTGGAAGTTTGCCTACATTCAGCCTGTTCCTAAATAAGGGCAACCGTTCTGTTTCCTGTTCATCTAAAGTTTTTAATCTAGCCTCAACATGAAGATTCTTAAACATTTAACTTTATAACTTTCTACCATGTCGCCAGTACAGGTTCCGTTAAGGCGCTCTACTGGTGATCTGCTGACTTTCCTTACTGAGTCTTGGTTATCCTCTTCTACACTGAACACCCTCTGTCTGTCCTTTTCTTATATCACTATGAAACACGGATTTTTTTTTATCTTTGACAAGAAAGTGTTATTTTCCAACTCTTTTCATTGTAAAACAATACCATTATTCCTGGTAAAGTTTGCATTTGTTTCTTTTATAATTAATTTATGCTCTAAAATAGCTAAATTTTACCTTTTTTTTTTTTTTTTTACAGGAAACAAAAAGCATAAATTCAAACAAAAAACAAAAAATAAATAAATAATATATATATATATATATATATATATATATATATATATATATATATATATATATATATATATATATATATATATATATATATATATATATATATATATATATATATATATATATTAAAGCTTCTGAAACTAGTTTTTAGGATTAAAATGAACAACTTTTCTTGATTTGCGTGAATACAACAAATCACTTCCACGTATGAGACTCCCATATGAAGTCTCTCATCATGGTTTCATTGAAGGATCCCTGATATCTCTGTTCAAAATTCATTGCATCTTCATTAGATCTGTTCAGAAAACAACTTTTTTTCATATTTACTTACGTTACTGTACTTTTCCCATGCTTTTTTTTTTTATCTGAAAAGCCAAAAATCACATCCATTTTTATCTAGAATGTGTGGAAGCATTGCTGCATGGAGGCTGAATTTTTTATTTTTTTATTTTTGCTGTATTTTGAGGCATTTCTAGGCATATTTTTGGGTATATATATATATATATATATATATATATATATATATATATATATATATATATATATATATATATATATATATATATATATATATATATATATATATATATATATATATATATATATATATATATATATATATATATATATATATATATATATATATATAATTTTGTCTCTTCAAAGTAAGGCAACAAATTAGGTACCAAATGAATGAGCAGAATCTACACTACATATACCAACCATTAGAATTGATGAATTTTCCCCGGGAATTTTAATAGATATGAAATTGTTGAAAATCTTGACTTTTTTTTGTGCTAACCTGGAGACATGGTTTTTGCATGGAGCAGGGTAGAGCAACAAAATGGTTATCAAATTAAAGCATTTTAATACTCTATTGAACGTGTACAATCTGATTAACATTGTACAAAAAAATGGCATGTTATTTATAATATTTAAAGAAGAATAACAAAATTCCATACATTTGATATATATATCAATAAAGTGGAAAGTGTGATTTTGCAACAAGTCAAACCATCTTCTGAAACTACCAAAATAATCATGATTGTATGTGTCAAAATGATGTTACATAGTCATTCGTTAAGTGTTTGCTTCTTGAAGCTTTCGAAGCGCTGTCTGTTGTATTCCACAGCATGGAGAAGATATTCCCTCTGCTTGGGATCTGTGGTGATGACATTTACAAAATCACTCATCATCTTAACTCCACGCTCAGCGATGTCATTCACTACTCCTAGGTTTCTCACATATTCCAAGGCTTTCTTGTAGTCCTCCTTCTCTGGCCATGATTCAACCCGATCCAGGGGCCAGTCACGTCCAGTGCAGGTCTAGCAGAAGGTGGGATTCCGGACCAATGAAATTTACTAGTGTGGTCTTGGCTGTCACCTTCTGAAACACAGGTTTTCCCCTTCTGAAGCTGTCTGGCTTCTGAGTGGCATGCAGTTGAGCAGCAATGTCCTATTTCTGTTTGTCACTCAGCCTGCTGCTGAAGAGCGCGAATGGCACGGCCTCCTGTGTCAAGTACCACTTGTGATTTTCCATTTTCTAAAGAACTGCTTCAGCAACCTGTGGGTCTGATCTCTTGTACCTCAACATGTCCTGGATGAGCTGAAGGTCATTCACAGGAGCATCCGCACCAGATATTGACATCATCACACTGGTGTGTAGAACAGCGCCAGGAAGATGTTGAGTCGTTCCAGCTATGTAACAGTCTCTTCATCATATTCTAGCTGGTCACAAAACATCAGCATCTTCATGGAATACAAGTTCCTGGCCATTCCTCTGGCCTGGTGAATGGCCCCTGGTCGACTCCAGTGAATCCCACGGGGAGGTGTCCTTCCAAGAACAATCACTGTGAGCTCAGCCATTTCCTTGTAGTCAGCTCTCGGTGGCTTCTCAGAATTGAGGATGTCATGAAGTATTTCATCACAATCCCAAACAGCTTTTCCCAGACTGCTCCAACCAGCCCTTCCAGAATGTGGTGTCCGCACGCCAAGTAAAATACCTTAGTGCTCAGCTTTTTCTCAAGCAGTTTGGCAGCTCCCCTGTGTACTCCACTGTTACTGGATGTAGTGTCAAAAACAAGGGTAGTTATGATACCTGTAAGCTCCTATACCTCCAACAAGTCCATTGATGCCTCAGCATGAACTTTACCTGTTGACTGTCGATGACGGGTACTCGCACTAACTTCCCTTCAGGATAGGCAGGTGGTCCAGACACGAGCACAGCTAAAGTCTCTGAGGTGGTCCCAGGTTCACTGTCCAGGACGTCTCTGAGCATCTTCCCATCCCAGTGTAGAGTAGCAGGGTGGGGAGGGTTCTCACTGAACTCCGCCATGTAGCTCTGGCTGATGTTGTACCTGGACAGCATTCTTTTAGGACGTGTTGTTGATGTAAAAATTATTAATTGTCCAGATGAGCCCCAGTTTCAAGAAATTAGGGCAGTTAACTTGATTGTCAGACAAGCCAAGACGATCAGCTGTATTACAGATGGCACCACACTCCATGACTCTCCCGGGGAATGTCTAAGTCACGGTGTCTTCATGGTATGAACATCCAGGAGTTCCAGGACGCGGCTGCTGGTAATCTGTGTTAGCGTTACTGTCACTGGAATCACCCCAGATAATGTCATCCACGTGAATAACTGCCTCTTGTTCTGCTGCAGCTGCAAAATAATACAATGAGGTATGCATGTAAAACTGCAAAATAATATAATGTGGTAAGCATGTAAAACTTCCAACTTGTTGTGATATTCAAAAGTATGATTAGTAAAAGTATCAAAGTATGATTACCTCGTTCTTGCCTCTACAGTTGCCTCTCAATCCGGCTTACTTGTTGCTGTGATCTTGTCTCAAAGATCTTGTCATGACCCTACATGCGACCTTTCCTCTCAGTCCTCTGGTCCTGGTAGAACTTGATGTCCTCATCTTTCTTCTCCATGGACAAGAGTCTGTTGCTCACTATATCATGGACAACATCTGGAGCTTCTATGTCGAACAGGCTGTCCAATTCCTAGACTAATGCACTCTTCTTTCCTCCAGGGTCACTTATTCTTCCTTTGTTCCTCTTCAGTGCTCTGTGTTTGTCATGGAGTTTCACGAAGAGCTTCATACAGTTCTGTCTGGTCATCCTCTTGATCCTAGCCATCTGCCAGAATGGCAGATGGCTAGGATAGCTGAATAGCTTCAACAGGCGAGTTCTTGAACCATGGGTTTCCCTGTATTTTCTGGTAAACTTTGGAGATAAAGGAAGTACTGGAATGCTTGTC
Organism: Scylla paramamosain; assembly: GCF_035594125.1. NCBI lineage: Eukaryota > Metazoa > Arthropoda > Malacostraca > Decapoda > Portunidae > Scylla > Scylla paramamosain. Next base: position 2,212,103 of record NC_087164.1, on the reverse strand, counting down.
TGTTGGTGGGAAACTGGGAACCAATGATGCAGTCTGAAGGGTGTCCGACCAGGAAGGTTTCAGTGAGAGATCTGGTAAACGGCCGACGTGATGCTTGTTTGTGGACTGCAGGTGGAAGTTCTGAGACATCAACTGTGCAACCTCGTAGGTCCTTGCTTAATGCCATTTTGAAGTATCTTGTGGATAGTTTTCTGGATTTGGATAGTTTCTGTGCTGGCCTTGCTTTTGTACTGTTTAGTACCGCCGTTAACAGGTTTCCGTAAATATGAAATATGAAATAAAATACTAAAATTATGTATGAGCTTTGGTCTAAATTCACTTGAAATTCAAACATTCATACAAAAACCATGTCTCCAGGTTAGCAAAAAAGTCAGGATTTTCAACAATCTTTTAAAATTCACGGGGAAAATTCATCAATTCTAACGGTTGCTATATGTAAAGTAGATTCTCTTCTTTCATTTGGTACCTAATTTGTTGCTCTACCTTCGATAGAAAAATATTTAATATATATATATATATATATATATATATATATATATATATATATATATATATATATATATATATATATATATATATATATATATATATATATATATATATATAATATTATAATATAATATAAAATATAAAATTATATATAATATATAATATAAAAAAATATATAAATAAAATATATAAAAATAAATTTGATATAGTGTGCTCCCACCGTTGTCTGCTCCCCCTGTAGTGTTAGACCTTGGAGGCCAGTGCTTTCTTTGTTAATGTGGTACTCTGTCTCTATTGTCCCAAAGGCAAAGAAAACAGGGATTCTTGGTAAAAACTCCTTGGAGTCCCATCAAGAAGGCCACCATTTTGAAGTTTCCAATAACTTCCCAGCCATACTTGTAATTCAAAATTTCCAGTAAAAGCTTTACATTGCTGTAGTTCTCCTTAAGATGCACAGAATGAACAAGAGGCAGAGACGGATACTTGTTTCCATTGTGGAGAAGTACAGTTTTCAGGCTTTTGAAGGAGCTATCAATGAAGAGTCTCCATTCATCTGCATTGCAAGCAATTCCAATAGCATCAAACAAACCTGTTACATCATTGCAGTAGCATAGCCTGTCCTTGTTTGCAAAGAAACTAGAGAAATGTTTGTGACGTTTTCTTTGGCTGGTCACTTCCACATTGTCATCATGTAAATCCCATTCTTCAACCTTGAAATCAATCACCATTTGACTTTGTCAAACCCAAATCTCTGATGAGGTCATTGAGGTCTCTTTGGTTTGGGGTGTAAGGATTCCTCCCAACTACAACTCTATCTGTGATGTGACAGTTGTCCTCGCTGTTTAGCTCAATTTCTGATTTGCTTCTTTATTCTGATAGTTAATTTCTTTCTCGAGGAGCTGGTACAGGAAGATCAGCACTGTGTGATACTGGTGCAATGGTAGATGAAATGTCTGGATAGAAAACAGCAGGTGCATTTTTTCCCAACTTGGCGTTTGGAAGGATCCATCATGCAGAAAAAAAAAAGTCAGTTGAGTGATCAGTAGGTTCCCGCCGTATTCTAGGAATAGCAAATTCTTTGTTTTCTCCTGTATACCATTCTGTAAAAGAACAGCATTTTGAGATTCTATTAAAATTATTTCTATTTTTATTCTTAATTCTTAATTGGATTTTATTCTTGAAAAACTAACAGCTACTTTACCTTTTAGTGTACTCTTACAATGCTCACAAGCAAAATGAGGTGCCCAGGTCTTGTTTTGGTCCTCATCTGGCACAGCAAAATATGCTTTGTAAGATTCACACATTTTTTCCAGATGTTGTCACAGAAAACTTCTTTGCTCTTGTCTTGATGAATTGACCACATATGTAGCCGAGTGCATCTTGAGAATGATTGCAGCCTCTTAATGCCATTTCACCTCTTGTGATGTGTCTTCTCAGGCAGCCAAAGCAGAATTGATTGGTGGTCTGCAAGCCCCTACTTTTATATTGTCCATGCCAGACACTATCACCTCTGTTATGCGCTCAGCACACAAAGACGGGTCTCTGACACGGAAGCAGTAGTCATTCCAAGGAAAATCAGCAAAATACCTCCTCAGGTTTTGCAGAGGCAAAACGCCAGAGGCACCTTCGCTTAGGGGGATCCTGAGGAGGGATTGGAGTGATAGGACAAGATAAAGATATGAGATTGTGATCGGAGGAGCCCAACGGAGAAGAAAGGGTGACAGCATAAGCAGAAGGATTAGAGGTCAGGAAAAGGTCAAGAATGTTGGGCGTATCTCCAAGAGTAGGGTGTTGCACCAATTGCTCTAGGTCATGGAAGATAGCAAAGTTGTAGGCTAGTTCACAAGGATGGTCAGTAAAGGGAGAGGAAAGCCAAAGCTGGTGGTGAACATTGAAGTCTCCAAGAATGGAGATCTCTGCAAAAGGGAAGAGGATCAGAATGTGCTCCACTTTGGAAGTTAAGTAGTCAAAGAATTTCTTATAGTCAGAGGAGTTAGGAGAGAGGTATACAGCAATGATAAATTTAGTATGAGAGTGACTCTGTAGTCGTAGCCAGATGGTGGAAAACTCGGAAGATTCAAGAGCGTGGGCACGAGAGCAGGTTAAGTCATTGCGCATATAAACGCAGCATCCAGCTTTGAATCGAAAATGAGGATAGAGAAAGTAGGAGGGAACAGAAAAGAGGCTACTGTCAGTTGCCTCAGACACCTGAGTTTCAGTGAGGAAAAGAAGATGAGGTTTAGAAGAGGAGAGGTGGTGTTCTACAGATTGAAAATTAGATCTTAGACCGCGAATGTTGCAGAAGTTAATGAAGAAAAAGTTGAGGGGGGTGTCAAGACACTTAGGGTCGTCGACAGAAAGGCAGTCCGAACTGGGGACATTTATGGTCCCCTCCCCAGATGGGGACTCCGAGGCTGGTGTAGGAGTCGCCATGATGATTTTAAAATTTTTGGGTGAAGGGTGTGTATTATTAGGTGCTTGTAGTTTTGTGTGGAGGAAGAGAGTTGTCTTTAGAGGGCAGGCTGTGACTGCCCCCTTGTGTTGTGAGACACAAAGGGAAACGTTCAGTGAGGTCACAGCTAGGTTTAATGATAAGTTCACAGCACCCCCTGAACAGTGCTTTAGACCTCACTGGGAGTAATTATCGTTTCGGCAGGTGTCTACTGCCTCCTCTTCTGATCCTGCTAACTGCAAGCCACCCTTCCTCCCGCGGCCTCGCTGCACAAGACTTTCTTCTTTCTCTCACCCCTATTCTGTCCACTTCTCTAATACAAGAGTTAACCAGTATTCTTAATCATTCATCCCTTTCTCTGGTAAACTTTGGAACTCCCTGCCTGTTTTTGTATAAACACCTTACTATGACTTGAATTCCCTCAAGAGCGAGTTCTCAAGACACTCATCCTCCATTTTTTTTTACTACCCCTTCGGATCCTGTTCGGGGAGCGGCATCTCAATGAGATTTTTTTTTTATTTATTTTTTTTTATTGGATTTTTGCTGCCCTTGGCTTGTGTCCTTCCTACATTAAAAAGAAAAAAAAAAAGCGGTGATCCTCAGCCCTGTTACCCATTTTATTCATATTATTCATCAATAATCTTTCGAGCCAAACTTCTTGTCATATTCATTCCTCTGCTAATTATAGCACCCTACACTTTTTTCACGTCTTTTCAGAGAACTCTAAGTAACCCTTCAGGAATTGAACAACTCTCGCAAGAAAGCCAAGAAATGCCTGACTTCTGTCGATTTCTCTAAAATTTGTGATTAAGGTAGACCAAACTTGAAACTGTTCAATGCCTCAAGAATTCCGTTCCTCCATAAGTGTCATCAGTGACGCTTAACTGCCCCACACTGGCCAGTGTCATTCATTCATCTGAAAGCTGCTCCACGAGACGGTTTTGTGAACAAGGGAGTCACTGCACTATCATATTCAGTCATTCGCACTTCTCTCGTCACTGTTCTGCACTGGTATTATCAGACACTCGCACATCCCTTATCACTGACTTACACTGTCACTGTCAGCTACACTATTGCTGCCGCCTGACGTACCTCGCCCTACCCGTGCCACCAGACACCACAATAAGATAACGCCCCTAAAGGCGCCACGTACGGACCGGTACAGACTCAGTGCGATTCCCACCATGGTGCGAGCCATCAATCAATAGTCTCTTCTAGATTTGACTTACCTTTAGGATTAATGTCAAGTATTTCCCCGTCCCCAATGTACATTTTCAGTTTGTTGACTGCCTAAAGAATAAACCGTTTATTATTATTATCATTATTATTATTATTATTACACCTCCACTTCACGGCATTGTCACTGACAAGCACACTATTACACCCTCGGAACTTCAAGCCATTGTAACTCTCAGACATTTCCAGTTCCCTGAGCTACTGTCACTGTCAGGCAGGTTGTGTCCGAAGCCAAACGTGGGCGGCCCACTTCACCTTCTAGGAGGACACCCTGGTAACGTCCACTGGTGAGGTGAAAGTGTCCTACATTACTGTGATGTCGTGGGAGAAGGCGCTCTGACAGCTCACTAAGCGTCACCTCGGCAACGCTCTCGTAATGCGTTCATCCCGGGGACCCAAAGTTCCGTTTGGTGAGGTGTTTGCTGCACCTGGGCCTTGTGCAACACATTGAACACCCACTCACCTGTGCTCTAGGCTGTCCAGCTGGTAGATGAGGGCGTCTTCCTGGGTGCGCAAATGTGGTCGCTGTTGCGTTTGCTGTATCTGCTGCCGCTGTGCTGTCTCTCCGGTTGGGACTGCTGTCCCTGGCTGCGGGCACCTTAGACGAGGCGCTCCGCTCGCTGCTGCACCTTGTCTATTAGGGAGAGGTGGGACTGAGCACTGCACATCCACGTGAGAGGACTGTACTCCATGATAGGCCTTACCTAAGCATTGTATAACGTCATGTGCCACTTGGCGTTGAATAGGTGCCTAATTCGATACAAGAGTGTCACCCTCTGAGACACCTTGAGTGCCACGCTCGAGGTGGAGGTCGAGTTAAGTTTGGAGTCTACCTCCACCCCTAGGATGTTGATGGAGTCTATAATTAAAAGGGTGTCTTCTCCAAGCTGTGCCTGGCATTCCTTTAGCCTGGCGTCCTCCCGTGAACGTGAAATGACCAGGGCCCAGATCTTTTTTGGCAGCAAACCTGACTTGCCATGATGTCACCAAGGTGGCGGTTGGTAGTGCATCGATCATGTTTGGGGCCTCCTCTCTACCATAACCACGTGAGAGAGCGCTATCATTTGTATGGACCGACGCTAACGAGAAGCTCTGAAGGACGTCGTTAAAGTACACATTCCACGGGATGAGCCCCAAAATCGAACCCTGTAGAACTGAGTCCTCCACCGGATGCTTGGCCGGGGTACACCCGCTTACCACCATCCTTCCAGGTAGATTTGAGGTAGCTGGAGAACAGCTCCAGCAGTTGTCCCAAGATCCCGAGCTGCTGAAGCTTGGCCAGGAGTCCTTTGCATTACATCCGGTCAAACGCTCTAGCCATGTCCAAGGCGATGGCAAGGGAAAAGCATCCGGAGTCGAGGGCGTCGTGCCAGTCTTTGGAGAGTAGAAGGAGCAAGTCGGAGGCGGAGCGTCCCTTCCTGAAACCGTACTTTCGTGAGGAGATGAGGTGGTGCCTAACGAGGTGACAAGTCAGCTGCTCAGCAATAATCCTGTCCAAGATTTTCCTGACAGTTGACAGGAGGGAAACAGGGCGTTAGTTTGTTGGTTCTCCTTTATGCTTCTTTTTGTGTATGGGTGTGACCCGAACTTCCTTCCATGCAGCGGACCAGGTTCTGGTGTGTAGGCATTGTCGGTATATGCGTGTGAAGAGCCTTGTCGTCATAAGGGGCGGGTGCCTTCTTGGTGTTGACGCTACCCAGGTGCTTCGCCACACCTTCCTCACTGACCATCAGGCGGTCCAGTGTTTCGTCGCATAGGTGGTTGAGGTGTGGGGCTGACGGTCGAACTCCTCGGTGGTCGTTTTGCCGCTGAAGTGAGCCGCTTTGTCCTGATTAGCGACCACCAGGTTTCCAGCAGCTGTTTTGCCTGTGGGGAGCTTGTCCAGTTGGCAGTACTACACGGTGTCTGCGGGGAGGTATGTTAACACAGGGTCCAGGGAGGCACCGTGCACGTGTGATGAACATCACGCTCTTACTCAGCCTACTACTAATCCAGGTGGACAGTCCAGTGAAGAATACAGTTAAGTACCTATGTATATGTCTCAGGCCTGTGTGCAACAACGTAGTTACTGAGCTCGTGGACCGCTGTCAAATCCGTGAAGGCCTGGCTCACCAGTTGCTAGTTTAGATCCCTGACGATGATGACATTTATCCCTGACATGATGACATCCCTGACATGATGACAATTGTGGTTGGCCATAATCGTGTCCAGCTGATTCGTGCGGAAGGACAATAGAGCGCTGTGTTACCATTGTGGGCTTTTCAGAGGGCAGAACAACACAACAGTCCATTCAACAAAGAAGAAGGCGGAAGAACAACACTTCCATCTCTTTTGGAGCTGTGCCAAGCAACAGCTGCAGCTGCAGGCCCTTGCGGTGGCAGAAGACCGCCTTGCCCTGCTAGCTGTCACTTCCGACCCACTGAGTGTAGCCGTCGCACGTCGTGACGCAGGTATCATTCAGGAATGTCTCGACGGCCACCACGATGTCAGCTTTGTTCCTGACGCCTGTGTGGATCAGCTCGGAGAAGTTCGTCCTGAATACGCATACATTGGAAGACAGGATTCTAAGGCTACTGGGTGCCATGACTGTAGGAAGTGCATAAAACCTCTACGGCTGACTTGACTCTCTCTCTCTCTCTCTCTCTCTCTCTCTCTCTCTCTCTCTCTCTCTCTCTCTCTCTCTCTCTCTCTCTCTCTCTCTCTCTCAGCCGATTAATTTTCTCTTCAACTTTCTCAAACACTCAAAAGTTCCCTCCTCCTCCTCTTTCTACTCTTCCTACTCTTCATCCTCATTCACCTTCTCCACGTCTCCTCTACTTTACAGGCAATACATATCATTACTATCATAAACACCGAAATGACTCCCTTCTTGTTATTGTTCTTCATCTCAGGTCGCCGTATGGTTTCATTTTGCTCTTTTAATTCAATTGATTATTTGATTTAATTGGTTATAGACAGAATTTTCAAGGTCATCAACGGTGGAAGTGTCGCGCCTCAACTCAAGCTCATCGAGAGGGAAAAAAACGTGAGGGAAAGCAATGAACGAGTGTTGTGTTGTGTGAATAGGTAGGAGCTGAGGATTCAGAAAAATGGTGGACAACAAACAGCAAGCATATATTCAAGATTAGTGAAAAAGTACTTAGAAGAACTTCAAACAAGGACACCTCCACCCCCTCAGAACAAAGAACAGTAGTGATGGAATGAGGAGGTACAGATGATAAAGAAATAGGCGCAGGATATGTATGACAGAACATGATGCGAAGAAAACAGGAGCTACAAAGAATAAAATAAAAAAAATTAAATAAATAAAGATCAGTTGCGCAAACGAAAGCTAGAATGAGGGAGGATTTGTACACGGAAAGTAAGTAGAGAATATGTTTATGCAAGAGGGAGACATAGAAAAAAATGCACGTATTAATCAGGTTAAGTAAGAATGGTCCTTATTAATGAAAATGAAATTAGAGGATGTTAGAAAAAAAATTGTAGTACTGCTACATGAAGAAAAACGAAGAAGCGCGTTTGAAGATGGGGAACCAGACTAGAGAGGGACGCCCGCAATTTCCAAAGTACAGTAAAAGAGGCGTTGAAGAGGATGAAAGATGAAAAATCAATTGGTGTTCGTTATATCCATGCAGAAATATGAAAATGTTTGGAAGAGGAGAGGGCTGAATGGCAATGTCAGCTGTTGAACGAGGTCTTTGACATGGAGTAACTCCCAAGCACATGATGCAGCGAAATTGTCCCAAAATAGGAGAGAGAGAGAGAGAGAGAGAGAGAGAGAGAGAGAGAGAGAGAGAGAGAGAGAGAGAGAGAGAGAGAGAGAGAGAGAGAGAGAGAGAGAGAGAGAGAGAGAGAGAGAGAGAGAGAGAGAGAGAGAGAGAGAGAGAGAGAGAGAGAGAGAGAGAGAGAGAGAGAGAGAGAGAGAGAGAGAGAGAGAGAGAGAGAGAGAGAGAGAGAGAGAGAGGGAAAAATATGTATTCAGTTTGTGTACTCGCTTATGTGTGTGTATGTGTGTGTGTGTGTGTGTAGCCTTAATTGGAAATTAAGTTACTAGTTTCTAATAGGTACTCTTTTTTTTTTCTCTCACTGTATTTACGCAGAACAAACCGGCTGAAAGAATCTGGCATTTTGCAACACATGCTCAAAAGTGCAGTCATTAATGCCTCCGAGTGTCTTGGAATCAAGGTTTCCACCTCTCCTAGCCTAAGACCTCTCGAGATCGTTGATTTCTATGGCGTTTTCTGTCTCTATTCTGCAGGTGAGTGTGCTACTGTTTGTAATTTCTGTCACTAATTGTAAGGTTTTATGGCTGCCTACAATTTCAATTTTTGACAGATACAGTCGCATATGCGAACACATACACAAACCGTCACGAACGCGTAAAAATATGCACGCTGATTAATGCAGTGAATACTATTTTTTTCTTTTTTTTTTTGTCTACCTTTCCAACTTCCACTGCTTAATGCTATCAATTTATTGTTTTTTATACATAAATACTTAGAAAATCAGGTCCCTATATAAAGAAAAGAAAAAATCTCAAGTAAAAAAAAATAATAATAAAAAGTTGAAATATAGGAACACAGACCTAATTTACAGTAAAATAAAGGAACACCTTAGCCTAATAAAACCGCGAGGAGGTTGCAGAAGTGCTCAACACCTCGCCGAACTATAGTTTGTTGGTAGCTCTCGAAGGAGGATGCTATGTACAATATGTATATGTAAGACCGTATTACAAATATATACCATATGAATTCACTGCTACTACTACTACTACTACTACTACTACTACTACCAGTATCAATGTCTCGATAAATGTCATCTCTCTCGAATGACATGGCTTGGTAACAGGCGACAGAGAGTGGTAATAAACAGCTCGAAATCCGAGTGGGGTCATGTAATTAGTGGGGTGCCACAGGGATCAGTATTAGGGCCATTGTTATTTCTAATGTATATCAATGACTTGGATAGTGGAATTAGTAGTGATGTTAGTAAATTTGCGGATGACACAAAGATAGGTAGATTAATTAGGTCAGAATCGGATGCCATCGCCTTGCAGGCAGACTTAGATGAATGAATGGATGGATAGATGGCAAATGCAATTTAATATCAATAAATGCAAAGTGCTTAGCGTAGGTAGAGGAAACCCACACAATAGGTACACATTAGACAACCAAACTCTGGTAGGTACAGGGTATGAGAAAGATTTAGGAGTTATAGTTAGCTCTGAACTCCGTCTAGGGAAACAATGCATAGAAGCCAGAAACAAGGCAAATAGGGTACTAGGATTAATTTTTAGGAGTGTTAAAAGTAGAAGGCCGAAAGTAATATTAAAGTTATACTTGACGCTGGTCAGACCTCATCTAGACTACGCGGTGCAATTCTGGTCCCCACATTACAGGAAAGATATAGGTCTATTAGAATCAGTACAGAGGATAATGACTAAAAGGATACAGGGAATGAGGAGTATTCCTTACGAGGCGAGGTTGAAGCTGTTAAATTTACATTCTTTAGAGAGACGTAGGTTAAGAGGGGACCTGATAGAAGTCTTTAAGTGGTATAAGGGTTATAACAAGAGAGATGTAAGCAAAATTCTTAGGATCAGCAACCAGGGTAGAACAAGAAATAACGGGTTCAAGCTTGAAAAATTTAGGTTTAGGAAGGAGATAGGAAAAAAAATTGGTTCTCAAATAGAGTGGTAGATGAGTGGAACGGACTTAGTAACCATGCAGTTAGTGCTAGGACACTAGAGAGCTTTAAGAGAAGATTAGACAAGTTTATGGATGGGGATAGCAGATCGAAATAGGTAGGTGTGTTTCATACAGGGACTGCCACGTGTAAGCCTGGTCGCTTCTTGCAGCTTCCCTTATTTCTTATGTTCTTATGACATCTACCAGGTGTGTCTGTCCTCTTAGAAAATACACTTGTGTATACATTTTTCTTCTCTACTTTCCTTCCTGAGGATAAACCTATCTTACCCTGTGTTAATTGGGATGTTGGTGATGTTTAGAAAATAAAAAAAATCCATCACGCAACAAAAACAAAAATAAAAATAAATAAAAATAAATAAATAAATAAATAAATAAATAAATGTATGTTGTAAAAAAATATTTACTTCATTTGTGTTACCCCACCAAATAGTAAAATATAAGGAAGATTTCTAACCACCATCATCAAGTAGAAAACAAGAAATGCGGCAAAAGGAGCTAAATACGACGCACATTATCTCGAGTCTGGGATGTATGTATCATTGTAACATTCGCGGCCTTAGATTTAATTTTCAGTCCCTAGAGCACCACCTCTCCTCTACTAATCCTCATTTTTTTTTTCACTGAAACACAGGTGTCTGAGGCAATTGACGGTAGCCCCTCACTGTTCCCTCCTAATTTCTTCATCTTCATTTTCAATTCAAAGCTGGATCTATGTGCGCAACGCCGTAACTTGCACTGATGCCCACACTCTTGGATCTTCCGAATTTTTTCACCATCTTGCTACAGATACAAAGTCACTCTAAATTAAATTTGTCCGTTCTGTATACCTCACACATAGCTTCTCTGACTATATAAAAATTCTTTGACTACTTAACCTCCAAAATGAAGCACATTCTGATTCTCTTTTTGCGATCTCCATCATTGGAGACTTCAATATTCACCACCAGCTCTACCTTTCCTCTCCCTTAATTAACTATTGTGGTGAACTAGCCTTTAACTTTCCTATCCTCCACGACCAACACTGCTGCAACACCCTGCTCGTATTCCTGACCGTCTTGGAAATACGCCCAGTATTCTTGATATTTCCTTAACCTATAATCCTGCTTATGCTGTCATTTTATCTTCTCTATTGGGTCTTTGCTAATTGGGGGGACCTGAGGAGGTATTATTCTGATTTTCCTTGGAATGACTACTGCATCCGTGTCAGAAACTTGTCTCTGTGTGTTGAGCACATGACAGAGGTGACAGTGTCTGGCATAGAGGCGTACATTACTCACCCTTTCTCTCGACCTAAACCTTCCAAACCTTGGTTTAACACGGCCTGTTCTCATGTTATGTATGACAGAAAGGTGGCCCAGAAAAGGTACTTAAGCCTTCCATAACCTGAATCTCATACATTTTATATTTCTGTTTGGAATCATGCCAAGTCTGTTCTACTAGTCAAAAACTCCTTCATTAATAGTGTCAAAATCTTTCAAGGTATAACTCCTTTCGTGATTTCTGGCACATAGCCAAAAACATCTCCAAATAACTTTCTTTTTTTTTTTCCTCTTTCATTTTAATCTGATGACACCCCTGCCATTTCATTTTTTTTTTCTTATTTTAAGCTGAACTCTTAGCTTAAATTTGCAAAAAAAAGTTCTTCTACCCTGGAAGATTCAGGGCTTGTTCCTCCCTCTTCTTCACCCTTCGACTTTTTCATGCTATCCTTCAAGATCCTCCGCAGTGATGTTTTCTATACCATCGCTGGCCCTCGGAAAGCTTATGAACCTGATGGGGTCCCTCCAATTGTCCTCTGAAGCTGTGCCTATGTGCTTGTACCTTGCCTAGTTAATTTATTCCAACTCTGTCTTTCAAGATCTACTCTCTTTCTTGCTGGAAGTCTGGCTACAGTCAGCCAATTTCTAAAACGGCGACCGTTCTAATACCTCAAAGTACCGTCCTATTGGCTTAATTTCCCGCCTCTCTATTTTTTTTTATTTAATTTTATTTTATTTACTTATTTATTAATTTATTTATTTTATTAATATTAATATTATTATTATTATTATTATTATTATTATTATTATTATTATTATTATTATTTATTTATTTTTATTTATTTTTTTTTTCTCTCCTCAACAGGAAGATTCTTAAACATCGATCACTTCACAACCTTTTTTTGTGATCGCCAGTATGGGTTCCGTCAAGGCCGTTCTACTGGTGATCTGGCCTTCCTCTTTTAAGGATTTTTGTGAAAATTTTGCTGTTGCCTTAGACATCAAAAAACTCTTGATTGAGTCCGGCACAAAGCTTTGATTTCCAAACTACCCTCCTACGGCTTTTATTCCTCTCTCTGTAACTTCATCTCAAAATTTTTTTTTTACCGTTGTATTGCTGTTTTGGTAGACGGTAAATGTTCTTGAGTTTATTAACAGGGGTGTTCCTCAAGGTTTTGTCCTGTCACCAGTCTCTTCATATTATATATCAACGATCTTCTAAACCAAACTACTTGTGTCATATCTGCAACTTTCACGGTTGTGTATGAAGTTTATTCTTCAAGTAGTGGCCACGAGGGAGTGTATTATACACTTAAAATTTCTACACTTGCTTCAGTAAAAATTAAGTACAAGAATACTCTCCGGGTATTAACTTTCAGCAATTCGTTAATAACTTGCCATCAACTTGACTTAAAATAGTACCCGAGTTTCTTGTCAGAGCAATTCATTACTTAACATTCAAGTCAATAAATTACACAAAAACATATAAATAATGAAACACAAAATCCCAAATATAAACATCCTAATAATAATGAAACATACTACAAATTATTTCCTCCTTTTCACCTTCATGAGACAACAATTACTGAGACTGCATAACACAAACTTTTAAGCTCCACTTACGAGTACTATGACGAGCTTGCTCATGTTGCCTCATGCCCCTCTCATGTCATGAACCTCTGCAACCTCTCTGCTTCTGCTCTCTCCGCCTGCTGTCTTCTGCCTCAGTTACGTTGACATGATATACCCGGATTTGTTGTACTTTTTCCCTCACAAGCTATCTCTATGGTAAGGTTGAAAATCCAATACATTTCATATAACTGACATGCAGTAATACACTTCATACACGTGACCCACCCATAGGTGGTAATATATGTTTTTGCCCAATCAGGGTATCAGAGCGGAGTTTTGGTATGTGGCACAGTAGGAAGTTGGAGGGCACGTCTGGGTAGTGTTATTAGCACCGTTGGATAGGCCGTGGGTGATGATGGTGACCTGGTCTTGCAAGATTTGCACCACGCGGAGACCACAGGGGCGGTAGATGCGATACACTACGTAGTAGGAGTAGGAAGGCATACATATAAATCATCATATATTTTGCAAACATCAAAATCATCAGCTAGAAAAAACTTATTTCTTGCCTTGTTTATAAAAAAAAAAAAAAAAAAGAAAGAAAGAAGCTGGTGCACTAACAAGGCATCTGATTTAGGAATAGGAAATAGGAGGGGGAGATCATCTTAAAAACATCAAAAGTGTCAGCTGGAATCCCTTATAAAGGAACGAATAGGTAAAAGCTTAAGTCTCGTAATGCAGTCTTGTGTATAACACGAACAGCAGTTATGTGTAAACCTAAGAATTCAGGTTTTAGAGGAAACATTAGCTCATGCTTTGCTGATATCTCATTTAAAAGTCGCAAGAAAAAAGTATTTGGAGAAACATGCGTCTCCATCCTATTTTGTAATCTTATCTTAAAACTAACGTGATTTCAGGAAGCAAGAAAGGAAATGGTGTCACTATGTACAGGACTTTTTGTTTTTCAGTTTTTCGAATGAATGATGGACATTAGTTTATTCCTCAAAAGTGATATTGGTAACCTGAGAATGAAGACTGAGGATCTTTCTTTCTTCCTCAATGAAACTATCTAATGAACACAAAGGTTCATGAATGAAATCAAACTGATCCTGAGTTACAGTTCCAAAAAGGATGTTTGCAAGGGACTCAGTAACATTCAGTGCACCTCTTGGTTTCCTTCTAGAATTAGGATTATTAATATTATAGCCTACAATATGCATTAAAATTAATTTGTTAGCATGCAAATTTAGATTTTTTTTAATTAGAAAATGTTCATATATTAAGTGAACATTAGGTGATAATCTTCTCAATCTACTTCCCTTAAATGAAAGATTATGTGTCGAGTCAAGTTTATGGCTACCATTGTGTGTCATAACTAACTTTATGACTCTTTACTAGTATTCGCTGTTGGATCGAGGTACGGGGAATTAACCACTCATGAGCAGGAACAGGATCGGGGGAAGAAAAGCCTCGGAGGAGTTCGGAGCAACTTGAGACTCTGTGTGGTGTGGTGGAGTTGGTGTGTTACTGAGGAAAAGTTGCTTGTACGTGTTATGTGACGGAGTGTGAAGTTGGAGTTGTGTTACTGAGGAAGAGTTGCTTGTACGTGTGGTGTAGCGGACTGTGGAGTTGTTGGTGAGTTACTAAGAGTTGCTTGTACAGTATGTATGATGTGGTGGTGTAATGATATGTATGTGGAGTGCTGGGGTATTAAGTTAATTATATTATATCTTTTTTATTGAGTTGATCATATTGTTGTATCTTTTTTACGTGTTGTTATAATAGATCTGGTGCTGAGGTGAAAGATTGTTGTCAATAATATTCATATACTTTAGAGTTATACATTGCTCTGAATTATCATTGCGTCCTGGCAGAACTGAAAGAACCTAAAACTCCTTCGTGAACGTTCGTGATACACATAAACCTTTCCAATCACAATGACTTTGAATTCAGGTGAGAAACTTAATTCTTGCGAAGCCGGTGATCCTTTGGGTACATCCACAGCTTGTATGACTCCAGCATAGGGCAACAGTCTGCAAAGGAACATCTCATTTTACTACTTATTTTTATAACATTCCAAAGCCTTCTTCATGATTAGTGGTAAATTAGGAGAACTTGATCTGGATTACATCTATACATATACTGTAAAAAAGCTCGCGTGGCAACCAAGCTACAGGAAAAACTACTAGCTGTGAACTCAGACCATCAACTTCACAATGTTCACTGCATAATTCACAGAGAAGTGCTTTGCACTAAGACATTAATTAAAGATGGATTCCTCTCTAACAAATGACTTTTAAATAAAACAATCTAACACAACTAAGGATTCCGGTAGCGCTGATTTGTCTGCTCATGGTACGTGGTGCAGAACGTCTTGGATGGTGACGGGCCCGCGTAATCTCCCTAGAAATTGGCTGGAGCAAGGGAGGGCCAGCGTGGTCGTTTAAGGTCTGAGAATGGCGGTGGTATCCATCCGCGTTCGATTTGGCGATACGTGATTGGCCTAGCACAATTCTTCGAATTACTTAATTCTCCTGTGTCTTCCTTTTTTTTTTTTTTATGTATGAAGGACACTGGCCAAGGGCAACAAAAATCAATAAAAAAAAAAAAATGCCCACTGAAATGCCAGTCCCGTAAAAGGGTCAAGGCAGTGGTCAAAAATTGGTGGATAAGTGTCTTGAAACCTCCCTCTTGAAGGAATTCAAGTCATAGGAAGGTGGAAATACAAAAGCAGGCAGGGAGTTCCAGAGTTTACCAGAGAAAGGGATGAATGATTAAGAATACTGGTTAACTCTTGCGTTAGAGAGGTGGACAGAATAGGGGTGAGAGAAAGAAGAAAGTCTTGTGCAGCGAGACAGCGGAAGGAGGGGAGGCATGCAGTTAGCAAGATCAGAAGAGCAGTTAGCATGAAAATAGCGGTAGAAGACAGCTACATATGCAACATTGCGGCGGTGAGAGAGAGGCTGAAGACAGTCAGTTAGAGGAGAGGAGTTGATGAGACGAAAAGCTTTTGATTCCACCCTGTCTAGAAGAGCAGTGTGAGTGGAACCCCCCAGACATGTAAAGCATACTCCATACATGGACGGATAAGGCCCTTGTACAGAGTTAGCAGCTGGGAGGGTGAGAAAAACAGGCGGAGACGTCTCAGAACACCTAACTTCATAGAAGCTGTTTTAGCTAGAGATGAGATGTGAAGTTTTCAGTTCAGATTATAAGTAAAGGACAGACCGAGGATGTTCAGTGTAGAAGAGGGGGTCAGTTGAGTGTCATTGAAGAAGAGGGGATAGTTGTCTGGAAGGTTGTGTCGAGTTGATAGATGGAGGAATTGAGTTTTTGAGGCATTGAACAATACCAAGTTTGCTCTGCCCCAATCAGAAATTTTAGAAAGATCAGAAGTCAGGCGTTCTGTGGCTTCCCTGCGTGATATGTTTACCTCTTGAAGGGTTGGACGTCTATGAAAAGACGTGGAAAAGTGCAGGGTGGTATCATCAGCGTAGGAAAGGATAGGACAAGAAGTTTGGTTTAGAAGATCATTAATGAATAATAGGAAGAGAGTGGGTGACAGGACAGAACCCTGAGGAACACCACTGTTAATAGATTTAGGAGAAGAACAGTGACCGTCTACCACAGCAGCAATAGAACGGTCAGAAAGGAAACTTGAGATGAAGTTACAGAGAGAAGGATAGAAACCGTAGGAGGATAGTTTGGAAATCAAAGCTTTGTGCCAGACTCTATCAAAAGCTTTTGATATGTCCAAGGCAACAGCAAAAGTTTCACCAAAATCTCTAAAAGAGGATGACCAAGACTCAGTAAGGAAAGCCAGATCACCAGTAGAGCGGCCTTGACGGAACCCATACTGGCGAGCAGATAGAAGGTTGTGAAGTGATAGATATTCAAGAATCTTCCTGTTGAGGAGAGACTCAAAAACTTTAGATAGGCAGGAAATTAAAGCAATTGGACGGTAGTTTGAGGGATTAGAACGGTCACCCTTTTTAGGAACAGGTTAAATGTAGGCAAACTTCCAGCAAGAAGGAAAGGTAGATGTTGACAGACAGAGCTGAAAGAGTTTGACTAGGCAAGGTGCAAGCACGGAGGCACAGTTTCGGAGAACAATAGGAGGGATCCCATCAGGTCCATAAGCCTTCCGAGGGTTTAGGCCAGCGAGGGCATGGAAAACATCATTGCGAAGAATTTTAATACGTGGCATGAAGTAGTCAGAGGGTGGAGGAGAGGGAGGAACAAACCCAGAATCGTCGAAGGTAGAGTTTTTAGCAAAGGTTTGAGCAAAGAGTTCAGCTTTAGAAATAGATGTGATAGCAGTGGTGCCATCTGGTTGAAGTAGAGGAGGGAAAGAAGAAGAAGCAAAGTTATTGGAGATATTTTTGGCTAGATGCCAGAAATCACGAGGGGAGTTAGATCTTGAAAGGTTTTGACATTTTCTGTTAATGAAGGAGTTTTTGGCTAGTTGGAGAACAGACTTGGCATGGTTCCGGGCAGAAATATAAAGTGCATGAGATTCTGGTGATGGAAGGCTTAAGTACCTTTTGTGGGCCACCTCTCTATCATGTATAGCACGATAACAAGCTGTGTTAAACCAAGGTTAAGAAGGTTTAGGACGAGAAAAAGAGTGAGGAATGTAGGCCTCCATGCCAGACACTATCACCTCTGTTATGCGCTCAGCACACAAAGACGGGTCTCTGACACGGAAGCAGTAGTCATTCCAAGGAAAATCAGCAAAATACCTCCTCAGGTCCCCCCAACTGGCAGAGGCAAAACGCCAGAGGCACCTTCGCTTAGGGGGATCCTGAGGAGGGATTGGAGTGATAGGACAAGATAAAGATATGAGATTGTGATCGGAGGAGCCCAACAGAGAAGAAAGGATGACAGCATAAGCAGAAGGATTAGAGGTCAGGAAAAGGTCAAGAATGTTGGGCGTATCTCCAAGACGGTCAGGAATGCGAGTAGGTTGTTCCACCTATAACCTATCTGCTTCTATATATGACTACAGTACATCCTCCTCTGTCGGGTTTTGGTATCCATGTTGCATTACATTAAAAAAAAATAATAGACAAGTTTATGGATGAGGATAGCAGATGGAAATAGGTAGGTGTGTTTCATACAGGGACTGCCACGTGTAAGCCTGGTCGCTTCTTGCAGCTTCCCTTATTTCTTATGTTCTTATGTTCTTAATAATTAGGTGAGTTTTCTGGGTCTGCGTAGTTGTAGCCAAAAGCGCGCGATATTTGAGTATCCAAGGTAAGAGAGTCTGAGATATTTCCAGGGGTGGTGAGTATAAATCTCTCTATTAGTATATTAAAAAAAAAAAAAAGCATACAAGAAACCCTTAATATAACACAAACCGCCAAAAAACCTCGTTACAATAACTACCCCATTATCTGCCACCTCATAAACTTTATTATAAAACTCAAGTACTTGAGGTAAGACTTCCCCTTCGTAAACCCATGCTGTGACTGATTTATCAAGCTGTTTTTTTTGTTTTTTTTTGTAGGAGGGTCATTGACCAAGGGCAAGAAAAATCTAATGAAAAAAAAAAAATAATAATAATAAGCCCACTGAGATACCAGTCCCAGAAAAGGGTCCAAAGCGGTGGTCAAAAATTGAACAATAAGCGTCTGGAAAACTCCCTCTTCAAGGAATTCAAGTCATAGGAAGGTGTAAATACAGAAACAGGCAGGAAGTTCTACAGTTTACCAGAGAAAGGGATGAATGATTGAGAATACTGGTTAACTCTTGCATTAGAGAGGTGGACAGAATAGGGGTGAGAGAAAGAAGAAAGTCTTCGGCAGAGAGGCTGAGGGAGGAGGAGAGACATGCAATTAGCAAGATCAGAAGAGCAGTTAGCATGAAAATAGCGGTAGAAGATAGATAGAGATGCAATATTATGGCGATGAGAGAGAGAGGCTGAAGACAGTGAGTTAGACGAGAGGAGTTGATGACAAGAAAACTTTTGATTCCACCCTGTCTATAAAAGCAGTATGAGTGGAACTCACCCCCCCAACCATGTGTATCATACTTTGTACATGGACGGATAAGGCCCTTGTACAGAGTTAGCAACCGGGGGGTGGAGGGTGAGAAAAACTGGCGGAGACGTCTCAGAACATCAAACTTCATAGAAGCGGTTTTACCTAGAGATAAAATGTCAAGTTTTCAGTTTAGATTATAGGTAAAGAACAGACCAGCGATGTTCAGTGTAGAAGAGGGGGACAGTTGAGTATCACTGAAGAAGAAGGGATAGTTGTCTGGAAGGATGTGTCGAGTTCACAGATGGATAAATTGTGTTTTTGAGGCATTGAACAATACCAAGTTTGGACCTTCCCAATCAGAAATTTTAGAAAGATATGAAATCTGGCGTTCTGTGGCTTCCCTGCGTGAAATGTTTACTTCCTGAAGGCTTGGACGTCAATGAAAATACGTGGAAAAGTGTAGGGTGGTATCATCAGTGTATAAATGCACAGGGCAAGAAGTTTCTTTAGGTCATTGATGAATAATAAGAAGAGAGTGGGTGACAGGACATAACCCTAAGGAACACTACTGTTAATAGCTTTAGGAAAACAAGTGACCGTCTACCACACCAGCAAAAAAACGGTCAGAAAGAAAACTTCAGATGAATTTACAGAGAGAAGGATAGAAGCCGTAGGAGGGTAGTCTGGAAACCAAAGGTTTGTGCCAGACACTATCAGAAGCTTTTGATATGTCCAAGGGAACAACAAAAGTTTCACCAAAATCTTTAAAAGAGGATGACCAAGACTCATTAAGGAACAACAGAGAATCAACAGCAGAGCGGCCTTGACGGAACCTTACTGGCGATCAGATAAAAGATTGTGAAGTGATAGGTCTTTAAGAACCTTCTTGTTGAGGATAGATTCAAAAACCTTAAATAGGCAGGAAATTCAAGCAATAGGACAGTAGTTTGAGGGATTAGAACGGTCACCCTTTTTAGGAACAGGCTGAATGTAGGCAAACTTCCAGCAAGAAGGAAAGGTAGATGTTGACAGAGTTGAAAAGGGTTTGACTAGGCAAGGTGCAAACACGGAAGCACAGTTTCGGAGAACAGTGGGAGGAACCCCATCAAGTCCATAAGCATTCCGAGGGTTAAGGCCAACAAGAGCATGGAAAACAACACTGCGAAGATTTTTAATAGGTAGCATGGAGTAGTCAGAAGGTGAAGGAGAGGGAGGAACAAACCATAAATCGTCCAAGATAGAGTTTTTAGCAAAGGTCTGAGCGAAAAGTTCAGCTTTAGATATAGATGTGATAGCAGTTGAAGTAAAGGAGGGAAAGAAGAAGCAAAGTTAATGGAGATATTTTTCTAAATACCAGAAGTCACGAGGGGAGTTAGATTTTGAAAGATTTGGACACTTTCTATTAACATAGGAGTTTTTGGCTATTTGGGAAACAGACTTGGGATGGTTCCGGACAAACAGAAATATAAAGCTGTATTAAACTAAGGTTTGGAAGGTTTAAGTCAAGCAAAAGAGTGAGTAATGTACGCCTCCATGCCAGACACTATCACTTCTGTTATGTTTTCGGCACACAGAGACGGGTCTCTGGCACGGAAGCAGTAGTCATTCCTAGGAAAATCAGCAAAATACTTAATCATGTCCCCCCAACTAGCAGAGGCAAAACGTCTGAGGCACCTCCGCTTAGAGGAATCCTGAGGAGAGATTGAAGCGATAGGACAAGATACAGATATGAGATTGTGATCAGAGGAGCCCAATGGAAGAGAGAGTGAGACAGCATAAGCAGAAAGATTATAAAATTAGGAAAAGGTCAAGAATGTTGGGCGTATCTCTAAAACGGTCAGGCATACGAGCAAGGTGTTGCACGAATTGTTCTAGGTCGTCGAGGATTGCAGAGTTGAAGGGTAATTTACCACGATGGTCACTGAAGGGAGAGGACAGCCAAAGCTGGTGGTGAACATTGAAGTCTCCAAGAATAAAGATTTTCGCAAAAGGGAAGAAAGTCAGAATGTGTTCCACTTTGAAAGTTAAGTAGTCAAACAATTTCTTATAGTCAGAGGAGTTAGGTGAGAGGTATACAGCACAGATAAATTTAGTTTGAGAGTGACTGTGTAGTTGTAGCCAGATGGTGGAAAACTCGGAAGATTCAGGAGCCTGGGCACTAGAACAAGTTAAGTCGTTAAGCACAAAAATGCAACATCCAGCTTTGGATGGAAAACGAGAATAGAGAAAGTAGGAGGAAGCAGAAAAGCAGCTAATGTCATTTTTCTCGGACATCTGTGTTTCAGTGAGGAAAAGAAGATGAGACTTAGTAGAAGAGAAAGTTGCAGACGTTAATGAAGAAAAAGCTGAGGGGGTGGGGGTATCAAGACACTTAGGTTCGATATCAAAAGAGCACTCCGACCAAGGGACATTTGTGGTCCCCTCTCCAGATGGGGACTCTGAGGGTAATGTAGGAGTCGCCATGATCATTTTGAGTAAAGGTGTGTAATTAGGTGGTTGTAGTTTTATGTGAATGAAGAGAATTGTCTTTAGAGGGCAGGTTGTGACTGCTGCCTTGTGTTGTGAGACACAAAGGGAAACGTTCAGTGAGGTCACAGTTCGGTTTGCCCTTCAACATACTGGCCAACAAACTAACCAAACTCTCTTGAGGTCACTCAAATTGTGAGGCCTTCTTCACAAATCTCCTAAACCATTCCGTTACTTTCTTTTCATTCAAACTCCGTACATCTGGCATTCCACTGTATCCTCCACTCCTTCTCTCCTCAAGCCATAAAGTGAATTAACTTCCATTCTTCTCTAACTCAAATACTCTGTTCTTTTCATCCTCATCTTTCTTCTGTCTCAAACATTTTCATCCTTGCTTTCTTTTCGGCTTCAAGTAACCTCATTTCCTTCTCCCTCTCAGCATCAAGCCTCCTGGCGTCTCTAGCCTCTTCAGCCTTTAATCTCCTTTCCTCTACTTTCACCTCCATTCCCCTCATCTTCATCTTCAATCTCAACTCCTTAGACATGCCTTCTGTCTGGGGAAATCCACCAATACTGTGGGCAGGGCTGACAAGTCCTTGGGACTATCTATGGGACTCTGTGTTCTCACACCAAACTGTGTCAAATCTACACTGCCACTTCCGGCAAAGGCAGGAGACTCGGGTCATGAGCCACTCCTGCTACCAGCGTTTCCCTCCATGGCGTAAGCTGTGTGTGGGCCCCCAAAGGACAACGAAATAAACAAACAACTATCTACCACACGTCGCTACGAATCTTATAGCGATCCTGGGAAGGTCACCAATTTTTGTTACGACCACAAACCCTGCCCCTCTCTCACCTTCGTTTAACTTGGCGAGCTTTCCTAAGTCACCATTTTATGTAACTTAATGTGGGGCCCAATCACGGGTCACAAGGCCCTTCTAGTCTCTTGCAGCCTTTAAACAAACAGTCATAATACCAGGTTCTGCTCCCCTTCTCGGCATCACTATGTGGGTCAGCCTCCCTACATTGCCACTTACTATGCAGTATAGTGCGGAGCCTAATTCACCTTAAAGGGTCCTTCAGGGCCCCTGTGGTGAATCACACAAAAGTCGTCGGACTGTTTCACCTCCTACAGGCAAGGGAGTATTATAACTGCAAAATTACTCCAACAGCCGGGAAAGAATCGACAAGCGACAAATAAGGATTATAATATTATATGAACAACCGCCCTCACAACCAATAAAACAAAAATCGACCCACGTCTATACAATATTATCTCCTCCCGATGGAAAAAAAATATATAAAGCTTCCCAGAAGACCGACCCTATCACCCAAAGAAAGGTGAGGTCCAGGGAAGGAGTATACTTTACTGCACAGCAGTGTAAAAGTAATCCTCTGAATCCAGAATCCTTAAAAGAATACTGGAACCCAGTAACATTTAGCAACACGGTCAAGAAACCAAAAATACAAACACAAGCAGCCCACAGACAAAAGGAGGGGCCGCTGATCACTAAAATGCGCCTCCGAAACCCGGTCTTGTCTCCCGGGTAGGCAGCACACGAACGCCAGATAGGGGATCATCCCCCCTACTAGTCTAGCTTGGAACGACACACCAAGTAAGTCCTATGATTAGTGTGGTACCAAATATGGTGACAGGGGCAGTACTGCCATTATCTCATATACAACCCTATCTATATCACGTTCTCTAAAACTATCTACATCACGTTCTCGTGCCACCTCTCCCTCTCTCCGCGCTTCCTCACTCCTATACGGTCTCAGCTCGACTGAAGCGTGGGAAAACGTATGTGCAAGCTGTTCCACCCTTCCTCAAGAGGAAAGGGCACAAGGAAGAGATGGGGAGATGACGCACAGTGGACACACCCTCACATAATACGAACAGCGAGACACAAACTCTTTAATAATTTCGCTTCTTACACTTCCTTGAAGGGGATAGCGGCAATTTAATGGTGGCATGAGTACATTCTATCCTCCCCTTTCAAGATGATGCACTAGAGAAAAAAAGGGGATAATAGAAATATATCTACTAGCCTACCCAGAGGGCGGCTACCGCCGCAGAAGACCGGCCAGCCTAACACTCTCCCTTCCTCGTCCCATTTTTTCTTTCTTGCTGCATGCAACAATAAACATACACACACACGCATATATATATATATATATATATATATATATATATATATATATATATATATATATATATATATATATATATATATATATATATATATATATATATATATATATTTTTTTTTTTTTTTTTTTTTTTTTATGTAGGAAGGATACTGGCCAAGGGCAACAAAAATTTAATAAAAAAAATGCCCACTGAAATGGCAGTCCCATAAAAGGGTCAAAGCAGTGGTCAAAAATTGGTGGATAAGTGTCTTGAAACCTCCCTCTTGAAGGAATTCAAATCGTAGGAAGGTGGAAATACAGAAGCAGGCAGGGAGTTCCAGAGTTTACCAGAGAAAGGGATGAATGACTGATAATACTGGTTAACTCTTGCGTTAGAAACGTGGACAGAATAGGGGTGAGAGAAAGAAGAAAGTCTTGTGCAGCGAGGCCGCGTAAGGAGGTGAGGCATGCAGTTAGCAAGATCAGAAGAGCAGTTAGCATGAAAATAGCGGTAGAAGACAGCTACATATGCAACATTGCGGCGGTGAGAGAGAGGCTGAAGACAGTCAGTTAGAGGAGAGGAGTTGATGAGACGAAAAGCTTTTGATTCCACCCTGTCTAGAAGAGCAGTATGAGTGGAACCCCCCCAGACATGTGAAGCATACTCCATACATGGACGGATAAGGCCCCTGTACAGAGTTAGCAGCTCGGGGGGTGAGAAAAACTGGCGGAGACGTCTCAGAACACCTAACTTCATAGAAGCTAGAGATGAGAAGTGAAGTTTCCAGTTCAGATTACAAGTAAAGGACAGATCAAGGATGTTCAGTGTAGAAGAGGGGGAAAGTTGAGCGTCATTGAAGAAGAGGGGATAGTTGTCTGGAAGGTTGTGTCGAGTTGATAGATGGAGGAATTGAGTTTTTGAGGCATTGAACAATACCAAGTTTGCTCTGCCCCAATCAGAAATTTTAGAAAGATCAGAAGTCAGGCGTTCTGTGGCTTCCCTGCGTGATATGTTTACCTCCTGAAGGGTTGGACGTCTATGAAAAGACGTGGAAAAGTGCAGGGTGGTATCATCAATGTAGGAGTGGATAGGGCAAAAAGTTTGGTTTAGAAGATCATTAATGAATAATAAGAAGAGAGTGGGTGACAGGACAGAACCCTGAGGAAAACCACTGTTAATAGATTTAGGAGAAGAACAGTGACCGTCTACCACAGCAGCAATAGAACGGTCAGAAAGGATACTTAGATGAAGTTACAGAGAGAAGGATAGAAACCGTAGGAGGGTAGTTTGGAAATAAAAGCTTTGTGCCAGACTCTATCAAAAGCTTTTGATATGTCCAAGGTAACAGCAAAAGTTTCACCAAAATCTCTAAAAGAGGATAACCAAGACTTAGTAAGGAAAGCCAGAAGATCACCAGTAGAGCGGCCTTGACGGAACCCATACTGGTGATCAGATAGAAAGTTGTGAAGTGATAGATATTTAAGATTCTTCCTGTTGAGGATAGATTCAAAAACTTTAGATAGGCAGGAAATTAAAGCAACAGGACGGTAGTTTGAGGAATTAGAACGGTCACCCTTTTTAGGTTGAATGTAGGCAAACATCCAGCAAGAAGGAAAGGTAGATGTTGACAGACAGAGCTGAAAGAGTTTGACTAGGCAAGCACGGAGGCACAGTTTCGGAGAACAATAGGAGGGACCCCATCAGGTCCATAAGCCTTCCGAGGGTTTAGGCCAGCGAGAGCATGGAAAAACATCATTGCAAAGAATTTTAATACGTGGCATGAAGTAGTCAGAGGGTGGAGGAGAGGGAGGAACAAGCCCAGAATCGTCCAAGGTAGAGTTTTTTGCAAAGGTTTGACCGAAGAGTTCAGCTTTAGAAATAGATGTGATAGTAGTGGTGCCATCTGGTTGAAATAGAGGAGGGAAAGAAGAAGAAGCAAAGTAATTGGAGATATTTTTGGCTAAATGCCAGAAATCACGAGGGGAGTTAGATATTGAAAGGTTTTGACATTTTCTGTTAATGAAGGAGTTTTTGGCTAGTTGGAGAACAGACTTGGCATGGTTCCGGGCAGAAACATAAAGTGCATGAGATTCTGGTGATGGAAGGCTTAAGTACCTTTTGTGGGCCACCTCTCTATCATGTATAGCACGAGAACAAGCTGTGTTAAACCAAGGTTTGGAAGGTTTAGGACGAGAAAAAGAGTGAGGAATGTAGGCCTCCATGCCAGACACTATCACCTCTGTTATGCGCTCTGTACACAAAGACGGGTCTCTGACACGGAAGCAGTAGTCATTCGAAGGAAAATCAACAAAATATCTCCTCAGGTCCCCCCAACTAGCAGAGGCAAAGCACCAGAGGCACCTTCGCTTAGGGGGATACTGAGGAGGGATTGGAGCGATAGGACAAGATACAGATATGAGATTGTGATCGGAGGAGCCTAACGGAGAAGAAAGGGTGACAGCATAAGCAGAAGGATTAGAGGTCAGGAAAAGGTCAAGAATGTTGGGCATATCTCTAAGACGGTCAGGAATACGAGTAGGGTATTGCACCAATTGCTCTAGGTCATAGAGGATAGGAAAGTTGTAGGCTAGTTCACCAGGATGGTCAGTGAAGGGAGAGGAAAGCCAAAGCTGGTGGTGAACATTGAAATCTCCAAGAATGGAGATCTTTGCAAAAGGGAAGAGGGTCAGAATGTGCTCCACTTTGGAAGTTAAGTAGTCAAAGAATTTCTTATAGTCAGAGGAGTTAGGTGAGAGGTATACAGCACAGATAAATTTAGTATGAGAGTGACTCTGTAGTCGTAGCCAGATAGTGGAAAACTCGGAAGATTCAAGAGCGTGGGCACGAGAGCAGGTTAAGTCATTGCGCACATAAACGCAGCATCTAGGTTTGGATCGAAAATGAGGATAGAGAAAGTAGGACGGAACAGAAAAGGGGTTACTGTCAGTTGCCTCAGACACCTGAGTTTCAGTGAGGAAAAGAAGATGAGGTTGGAGAGGTGGTGTTCTACAGATTGAAAATTAGATCTTAGACCGCGAATGTTGCAGAAGTTAATGAAGAAAAAGTTGAGGGTGGGTGTCAAGACACTTAGGGTCGTCGACAGAAAGGCAGTCCGACCTGGGGACATTTATGGTCCCCTCCCCACATTGGGAACTCCGAGGCTGGTGTAGGAGTCGTCATGATGATTTTAAAATTTTTGAGTGAAGGGTGTGTGCGTTATTAGGTGCTTGTAGTTTTGTGTGGAGGAAGAGAGTTGTCTTTAGAGGGCAGGGTGTGACTGCTCCCCTTGTGTTGTGAGACAAAAAGGGAAACGTTCAGTGAGGTCACAGCTGGGTTTAATGATAAGTTCACAGCACCCCCTGAACAGTGCTTTAGACCTCACTAAAATGTGTTGCAAAGTGCGCTTCATTATGATGTTTACTCTTGGCTTGGAAGGCGAAGCTGGCAAAAGCCGAGTAGACATTTGGACGAGAAAAAAAACTAATGTGACTTGCAAAGAGGAAACGGGTACGAGAAAGGCAAGAAAGGAGGAAGAGAAAGACGGGCGTCGATTGTAGAGTGGAGTGGAGTGGCAAAGTGATAAATGTCACTGTGCGTCTGTGATCCTTAGCATCCACTATCATCAAGTTCTTTATATATATATATATATATATATATATATATATATATATATATATATATATATATATATATATATATATATATATATATATATATATATATATATATATATATATATATATATATATATATATATAAAAAACAATAGTCTTATTCTCTTTTAAATTTTGGTTGATGACTTCGCCGTAGCTAGTCCTTTCTATATCGCGATTTCGGGTTCCTTAAGCCTTCCTCAGTAACTGTGGAATGACTTGACACACTAGGGAGGCTGGGTTGTGAGTCTTGGCGTCGCTCTGGGTCATAAAAGGCACTGACTGACTGGTACAGCGCACCAGATGGGCTCTTTAACTGGTGGCGGTGGGAGGTGCTGATTGCTTGGCTTCGATTAGCTGGAAGGATCTCTCTGTGGCGGTGGTATTTGGTCCCTTCTCATGATTGGTAGGCCCTGTAAATCTTCGGCCTGTACATTGAGCTTTTAGTTCATTTTTATTTATTTATTTATTTTATTTATTTTTTTATGTAGGGCGAAGGGCAACAAAAAAAAAAAAAAAATAAGATGACAGTCCCAGAAAAGGGTCCAAAGCGGTTGTCAAAAACTGAAGGATAAGTGTCTTGAAACCTCCCTCTTTAAGGAATTCAAGTCATAGGATGGTGGAAATATACAAACAGGCAGGGAGTTACAGAGTTTACCAGAGAAAGGGATGAATGACTGTGGGGATGAATGGGTGTGGGGTGAGAAAAAACTGGCGGAGACATCTCAGAACACCTAGCTTCATAGAAGCTATTTTAGTTAGAGATAAGATGTGAAGTTTCTAGTTCAGATTATAAATAGAGGACGGAACGAGGATGTTCAGTGTAGAAGAGGGGGACAGCTGAGTATCAGTGAAGAAGAGGGGATAGTTATCTGGAATGTTGTGTCGAGTTGATATATGGATGAATTGAGTTTTAAGGCAATAAATAATACCAAATTTGCTCTGCTCGAATAAGAAAAAAAAAATCAGAAGTCAGGTGTTCTGTACCTTCTCTCCGTGAAATGTTTACTTCTTAAAGGGTTGGACTTCTATGAAAAGACGTGGAAAGGTGCCGGGTGGTATCATCAGCGTAGGAGTGATAGGAAAAGGAGTTAGGTTTAGAAGGTAATTGATGAATGATAAGAGAGTGGGTTAAGACAGAATCCTGAAGAACACCAATGTTAACAGATGTAGAAGAACAGTGACCATCTACCACAGCAGTCAGAAACAGTCAGAAAGTAAACTTGAGACGAAGTTACAGGGAGAAGGATGGAAGTCGTAGGTGGGTAGTTTGGTAATCAAAGCTTTCTACCAGTCTCAATCTATAGGTTTTAATATGTCTAAGGCAACCGCAAAAGTTTTACAAAAAAACTCTAATAGAGGATGACCAAGACTCAGTAAGGAAAGCCTGATCACCAGTAGAGCAGCCTTGAAGGAACAACATATTGGCGATCACATACAAGGCTGTGAAACGATAGATGTTTAAAAAACTTCCTGTTAAGGATACATTAAAAACTTTGGATAGGCAGGGAATTTAAGCAATAGGACGGTCGTTTGAGGGATTAAAACGGTCACCCTTTTTAAAAACAGGCTGAATGTAGGCAAAGGAAGGAAAGGTAGATGTTGACAGACAGAATTGAAAGAGTTTGACCAGGCAAGGTGGAAGCACGGAAGTACAGTTTCGGAGAACAAAAGGAGGAATTTCATCATGTAGATAAACCTTCAGAGGGTTAACGCCAGCAAGGGCATGGAAAACATCTTTCGAAGGGTAGGGGAGAGGGAGGAACGAGCACTGAATCGTCCAAGGTAAAGTTTTTAGCAAAGGTCTGAGCGAAGAGTTCAACTTTAGAGAGAGAGATGTGATAGCAGTGGTGCCATCTGCTATAAAAGAGGAAAAGAAGGAGGAAAGTTATTGGAGTTATTTTTGACTAGATAACAGAAGTCACGAGGGGAGTTAGATCTTTAAAGGTTTTGACATTTTCTATTAACGAAAGAGTTTTTGGGTATTTAGAGAACAGAATTAGCATGGTTCCGGGCTGAAATATAAGTGCATGAGATTCTGGTGATGGAAGCTTAAGTACCTTTTGTAGGCCACTTTTCTATCATGCATAGCACGAGAACAGGCTGTATGGAAGGATTACGTCAAGAAAAAGACAGAGGAATGTACGTCTCCATGTCAGACACTATCACCTCTGTTATGCGCTCAGCACAAAGAGACGGGTCTCTGACACAGAAGCAGTAGTCATTCCTTGGAAAATCAGTAAAATACATCATCAGGCCCCCGAACTAGCAGAGGCAAAACGCCAGAGGTACCTCCGCTTAGGGGGGATCCTGAGGAGGGATAGGAGCGATAGGGCAAGATACAGATATGAGATTGTGATCGGAGAAGCCCAACGGAAAAGAGAGTGTGCCAGCATAAGCAGAACGATTAGAGGTTAGGATAAGGTCAAGAATGTTGGGCATCTCCAAAACGGTCAGGAATACGAGTGGGTTGTTGCACCAATTGCTCTAGGTCGTGGAGATTAGCAAAGTTGAAGGCTAGTTCACAAGGATGGTCAGTGAAAAGAGAGGAAAGCGAAAACTGGTGGTGAACATTGAAGTCTCTACGAATGTACAATGCTAAAGAGAAGAGAGGCAAAATGTGCTCAACTTTGGAAGTCAAGTTTTCAAAGAATTTCTTATAGTCAGTGGAGCTAGGTGAGAGGTATACAGCACAGATATATTTAATTTACAAGGAGAAGGCAGTAGGCATCTGCCGAAACAAAAATTACTCCCAGTGAGGTCTAAAACACTGGATCAGGGCGTGCCGTGAACTTATCATTAAACCCAGGTGTGACCTCACTGAACGTTTCCCTTTGTGTCTCACAACACAAGGGGACAGTCACAGCCTGCCTTCTAAAGACAACTATCTTTCTCCCCCCCCCCAAAAAAAAAAAAAAAACTAAAAACTAAATAAGAAAAAAAACACTATAAACACCTAATAACACACACAACCTCCACTCATAATTTCAAAATTTTCATGGTGACTCCTACACCAGCCTCAGAGTGCCCATCTGGGGAGGGGACCACAAATGTCCCCAGGTCGGACTGCATTTCTGACAACGACACTTAGTGTCTTGACACCCCCTCAACTTTTTCTTCATTACTTTCTGTAACATTCGCGGTCTCAGATCAAATTTTCAGTCTGTAAGACATCACCTCTCCTCTTCTAAACCTCATCTTATTTTTCTCACTGAAACACAGAATCAATTGACAGTAGCCCGTTTTCTGTTCTCTTGTACTTTCTCTATCCTCATTTTCATACCAAAGTTGGATGTTGCATTTATGTGCGCAACGACTTAACCTGCTCTCGTGCCCACGCTCTTAAATCTTGTGAGTTTTTCGCAGTCTGGCAATAACTTTTTTTTTTTTATGTAGGAGTGACTGGCCAAGGGCAACAAAAATCCAATAAAAAAAAATAAAAAAAAGGCCCGCTGAGATGCCAATCCCAGAAAAGGGCCCAAAGCGGTAGTCTAAAATGTAAAGATAATATCTTGAAATCTCCATCTTGAAGGATTTCAAGTCATAGGAAGGCGGAAATACAGAAGCACGCACAGCTTTCTAGAGTTTACCAGAGAAAAGGATGAATGACTGAGAATACTGGTTAACTCATGCATTAGAGAGGTAGACAGAAAAAGGGTGAGAGAAGGAAGAAAGTCTTGTGCAGCGAGGCTATGGGAGAAGAGGCTTGCAATTAGCAGGATCAGAAAATCATTTAGCATGAAAATAGCGGTAAAAGACAGCTAGAGATGCAACATTGCGGCGATGGGAGGGAGGCTGAAGACAGCCACTTAGAGGAGAGTAGTTGATGAGACGAAAAGCTTTTGATTCCAACCTGTCTAGAAGAGCGGTATGAATGGAACACACCCAGACATGTGAAGCATACTCTACTCCATACATGGACGGATAAGGCAGTTGTACAGAGTTAGCAGCTAGGGGATAAGAAAAACTGGCGGAGGAACGCCTAACTTCATAGAAGATTTTGAAGCTAGAGATGAGATGTGAAGTTTCCAGTTCAGATTATAAGTAAAAGACAGGCCGACAATGTTCAGTGAAGAAGAAGGGGACAGTTGAGGGTCACTAAAGAAGAGGGGATAGTTGTCTGGAACGTTGTGTCGAGTTGATATATGGAGGAACTGAGTTCCTTGGTAAAAAATACCAAGTTTGCTCTGCCCCAATCTGAAAATTAGAAAGATCAGAAGTCAAGCGTTATGGCCCTTCCCTGCGTGAAATGTTTACTTCCTAAAGAGTTGGACATCCTGAAGTAGATAGGACAAAAAGTTCATTGATGAATAATAAGAAGAGATTGGGTGACAGGACAGAACCCTGAGAAACACCACTGTTAATAGATTAAAAAAAAAAAAACAGTGACCGTCTACCACAGCAGCAATAGAACGGTCAGAAAGGATACTTGGGATGAAGTTACAGAGAGAAGAATAGAAGACATAGGAGGGCAGATTGGAAATCAAAGCTTTGTAGCAGACTCTATCAAAAGCTTTTGATATATCCAAGGCATCAACAAAAATTTCATCAAAATCTTTAAAGGAGGATGACCAATACTCAGTAAGGAAAGCCAGAAGATCACCAGTAGAGCGGCGTTGAAGGAACCCATAATGGCGATCAGATAGAAGGTTGTGAAGTGATAGATGATTAAGAATCTTCCTGTTGAGGATAAATTAAAAAACTTTAGATAGGCAGAAAATTAAAGCAATAGGTCAGTAGTCTGAAGGATTAGAACGGTAGTCCTTTTTAGGAACAGGCTGAATGTAAGCAAACATTCAGTGAGGTCTCAGCTGTGTTTAATGATAAGTTCACAGCACCCCCTGATCCAGTGCTTTAGACCTCACTTGGAGCAATTATCGTTTCGGCAGGTGCCTACTGCCTCTTCAACGTATATATATATATATATATATATATATATATATATATATATATATATATATATATATATATATATATATATATATATATATATATATATATATATATAGTAGGAACACAGCTCTAGGGCAACAAAAATCCTCCCCCCCAAAAAAAAAAAACACTGAGATGCCAGTCCCAGAAAAGGGTCCGAAGCGGTATTCAAAAATTGAAGGATAAGTGACTTCAAACCTCTCTCTCTTGAAGGAATTCAAGTCATAGGAAGTGGATATATAGAAGCAGGCAGGGAGTTCCGGAGTTTACCAGAGAAATGGAAGAATTATTTAGAATTCTGGTTAAGTTTTGCATTAGACAGGTGGACAAAATATGGGTGAGAGAAAGAAGAAAGTCTTGTGCAGCGAGGCCGCAGGAGGAGCAGAGGCATGCAGTTAACAAGATCAGAAGATCAGTTAACATGAAAATAGCGGTAGAAGACAGCTAGATATGCAACATTGCGGCGAGGAGAGAGGCTGAAAACAGTCAGATAGAAGAGAGGAGTTGATGAGACGAAAATCTTTTGATTGAAGATCTTGAAGAGCGGTATGAGTAGAACCCCCCCCCTCCCAGACATGTGAAGTATATTCATACACGGGCGGATAAGGCCCTTATACAAAGTTAGGTCGGAGGATGAGAAAAACTGGCGAAGCCATCTCAGAACGCCTAATTTCATAGGGGATAGTTGTCTGGAAGGTTCTGTCGAGTTGATATTATGAAGGAACTGAGTTTTTCAGTGAACAGTACCAAGTGAACAATAACAAGTTTGCTCTGCCCCAATCAGAAATTTTTAAATGATCAGAAGTCAGGCGTTCTGTGCCTCCCCTGCATGAAATGTTTACTTCCTGAAGAGTTGAACGTCAATGAAGATACATGGAAAAAAAAACAAGAGGTTTGGTTTAGAAGATCATTGATGAATAATAAGAAGAGAGTGGGTGACAGGACAAAAACCTGAGGAACACCACTGTTAATAAATTTAGGAGAACAGTGACCGTCGACCACAGCTTCAATAGAACGTTCTGAAAGGAAACTTGAGATGAGTTATAGAGAGGAGGATAGAAGCAATAGGAGGGTAATTTGGAAATCAAAGGTTTGTGGCAAACTCTATCAAAAGTTTCACCAAAATCTCTAAAAGCGGATGACCAAGACTCAGTAAGGAAAGCCAAAAGATCACCAGTAGAACACATACTGGCGATCAGATAGAAGGTTGTGAAGTGATAGATGTTTAAGAATCTTCCTGTTAAGGATAGATTCAAAAGCTTTAGATAGGCAAGAAAGGACGGTAGTTTGAGGGATTAGAACTGCCGTACTTTTTAGGAACAGGCTGAATGTACGCAAACTTCCAGCAAGAAGAAAGAAAAAGTAGATGTTGACATATAGAGTTGAAAGAATTTGACTAGGCAAGGTGCAAGCACGGAGGCACAGTTTCGGAGAACAATAGGAGGAACCCCATCAGGTCCATAAGCCATCCGAGGGTTTAGGCCTACGGTGGCATGGAAAACATCGTTGCGAAGAATTTTTATAGATTGCATGAAGTAGTCAGACTTGGAGGAGAGGTGAGGAGATAGCCCTGAATCGTTCAAGGTAGAGTTTTTAGCAAAGGTTTGAGGGAAGAATTCAGCTTTAGAGGTAGTTGCGATAGCACTGGTGCCATCTGGTTGAAATAAAATAGGGAAAGAAGAAGAAGCAAGGTTACTGGAGATATTTTTGGCTAGATGCCAGGAGTCACGAGGGGAGTTAGATCTTGAAAAATTTTGACAGTATTAATGAAGGAGTTTTTGGCTAGTTGGAGAACAGACTTGGCATGGTTCCGGGCAGAAGTATATAGTGCATGAGATTTTGGTGATGGAAGGCTTAAGTACTTTTTGTGGGACTCCTCTCTATCATGTATAACACGAGAACAAGCTGTGTTAAACCTAGGTTTGGAAGATTTAGGTCAAGAAAAAGAATGAGGAATGATGCCTTCATGCCAGACACTATCCCCTGTGTTATGTACAGTGTTTCAGATATTACAATGCGTCTTACAACTGGACAAATATCTAAGATTTCAGTGTTTTCTTCAATTTTTTTTTTCTTGTGATTTTGATAATGTGCTGCTGCTGTAGGTGTATTCTTGGGGTTCCGGATAGTAGGTGGCAGGTGAACTATCGAGACAGTTTTGTCGTTGTCATGCTGATGCAAGTGGAAGGGATGATTCAGAGTTTCCTCGTTTATAAGTAAACTTTTACAAGGTGTGTGATGCTTGTAGGAGATGGCTGGTTTTCTTGTTCCTTTAGTATATTTTGAGCTTTATCTTCCTTTCTGGGTTTGTGGGCTTGGCATTTCTTTTAACTATTTGTGTAATAATTTTTATATTTTCTTTGTATGCTGAGGAGGAGAAAGCACGGTAGTATATAGTGATGACATGCTGTGGAGAAGAAGGCACAGTAATATATGGTGATGTCAGGCTTTCTTGCGTCTTCGGAAGGGCTCGAGATATGCCACTTTACGATGATATTCTTAGTTTGGTGTACGATGTTCTTTTCACAGGCGGGATTGATGCCAGTCGAAATTAATTTTTATTTATTTATTTTTTTTTTTACTTATATATTTCTGCATTTTTTTTTTTTTGTATATGCAAAATTTGGATATATATATATATATATATATATATATATATATATATATATATATATATATATATATATATATATATATATATATATATATATATATATATATATATATATATATATATATATATATATATATATATATATATATATATATATATATATATATATATATATATATATATATATATATATATATATATATATATATATATATATATATATATATATATATATATATAACAATTCCCTGTTAACTTGCAGGTATGTTCCTGGGGGTCCTGGCGGTTCTGATAGAGATCAGTCGTCCTTGGGAATGATGAACATTGACCAAGAAAGAAATTAAAAAATCTATGGAGTCACATGTGGTCAAATTATTATAAAAAGAAATGCAATTATTACGTAGATTAAATGTGTAAAATTACGTGTGTGTGTGTGCTTGTGTGTGTATATATATATATATATATATATATATATATATATATATATATATATATATATATATATATATATATATATATATATATATATATATATATATATATATATATATATATATATATATATATATATATATATTTTTTTTTATGTAGGAAGGACACTGGCCAAGGGCAACAGAAATCCAAAAAGAAAATATACCCACTGAAATGCCAGTTCCATAAAAGGATCAAAGCAGTGGTCAAAAATTGATGAATAAGTGTCTTGAAACCTCCCTCTTGACGGAATTCAAGTCATAGGAAGGTGGAAATACAGAAGCAGGCAGGGAGTTCCAGAGTTTACCAGAGAAAGGGATGAATGATTGAGAATACTGGTTAACTCTTGCGTTAGAGAGGTGGACAGAATAAGGGTGAAAGAAAGAAGAAAGTCTTGTGCAGCGAAACCGCGGAAGGAGAGGAGGCATGCAGTTAGCAAGACCAGAAGAACAGTTAGCATGAAAATAGCGGTAGAAGACAACTAGATATGCAACATTGCGGCGGTGAGAGAGAGGCTGAAGACAGTCAGTTAGAGGAGAGGAGTTCATGAGAGGAAAAGCTTTTGATTCCAGCCTGTCTAGAAGAGCAGTATGAGTTGAAACCCCCCAGACATGTGAAGCATACTCCATACATGGACGGATAAGGCCCTTGTACAGAGTTAGCAGCTGGAGGGGAGGTGAGAAAAACTGGCCTAACTTCATAGAAGCTCTTTTAGCTAGAGATGAGATGTGAAGTTTCCAGTTCAGATTATAAGTAAAGGACAGACAGAGGATGTTCAGTGTAGAAGAGGGGGACAGTTGAGTGTCATTGAAGAAAAGGGGATAGTTGTCTGGAAGGTTGTGTGGAGTTGATGGATGGAGGAATTTTTGAGTTTTTGAGGCATTGAACAATACCAAGTTTGCTCTGCCCCAATCATAAATTTGAGAAAGATCAGAAGTCAAGCGTTCTGTGGCTTCAATGCGTGAAATGTTTAGTTCCTGAAGGGTTGGACGTCTATGAAAAGACGTGGAAAAGTGCAGGGTGGTATCATCAGCGTAGGAGTGGATAGGACAAGAAGTTTGGTTTAGAAGATCATTAATGAATAATAAGAAGAGAGTGGGTGACAGGACAGAACCCTGAGGAACACCACTGTTAATAGATTTAGGAGAACAGTGACCGTCTACCACAGCAGCAATAGAACGGTCAGAAAGGAAACTTGAGATGAAGTTACAGAGAGAAGGAGAGAAACCGTAGGAGGATAGTTTGGAAATCAAAGCTTTGTGCCAGACTCTATCAAAAACTTTTGATATGTCCAAGGCAACAACAAAAGTTTCATCAAAATCTCTAAAAGAGGATGACCAAGAGTCAGTAAGGAAAGTCAGAAGATCACCAGTAGAGCGGCCTTGACGGAACCCATACTGGTGATCAGATAGAAGGTTGTGAAGTGATAGATGTTTAAGAATCTTCCTGTTGAGGATAGATAAAAAAAAAAAAATTAGATAGGCAGGAAATTAAGTCAATAGGACGGTAGTTTGAGGGATTAGAACGGTCAACCTTTTTAGGAACAGGTTGAATGTAGGCAAACTTCCAGCAAGAAGAAAAGGTAGACGTTGACAGAATCCGTTGGGCTCCTCCGATCACAATCTTATATCTTTTTCTTGTCCTATCGCTCCAATCCCTCCTCAGGATCCCCCTAAGCGAAGGTGCCTATGAAGCGTGATATGAGTAGACTTGAAAAGAAAGTTTGAATCAAGTTAATATACACCATTTATTTACATCAACATCAGAAGAGTTCACTCGTTACGGGATATTATGGTAACGTGGTGGTGTTAGGTCTCTGATTACTGGAGAGACTAGCAATATGTCGCTTTGTTTTGTTATCAGTTAAAGAATGGCATCACTTCACTTAGTTTCTTTTTAGAGTTTAAACAGAGTTTGTGCACATACCCACATCACTGAGTTCAACGGAGATACCCCGGTAAGCATCCTGGGTAGCACTACCCCTGCCACACGCCCAGCCGGTGCCAGCTGTCTCGGGAAGGTGCCGCCGGCAACAGCCAGCGGAAGTAGACATAACATCGTGATCAGTCTGTGCTTGATGGCAACATTTCAACAGATGCAAAACAATGTAAGTTTCCACAATGGAAGTTTCCTACAACAAAAAAATCCTACCTATTCCTACGTTACCTATCCTTTACCTACCTAAGTGTACAACACTTGGGCACACTGTCCTGCTGTCTCTTGCTGTCTCCCTGCTATCTGCCTGCCCTTCGCCTTATATTCTATTTTTACTTGGTACATCGCTCGGTCACCTGCCTCGAGCGTCCTCGCGAGAAACCAGTCTAGAGACATGTACCTACCCATGTCATACATTGATGTCGTGGCCTGTTTCCTGCAGAGAAACCCTGGCCTTAAGGAATTTATAGAAAGCCGAAATTCGTCTGAGGAAACAAGTTTATGACAAGTAGTATGATGAAGGAAGGATAATGAGGATGAGGCTGTAAGTAGGAAGGTAAAGAATCATGGACAGTAGACTCTGACTCAAGAGAAATCTGCAAAAGATAGCTGAGAAATAAAGTTGGCGACATACTTTACAGTGGAAATATTCATTTTCCAGGTATGGATTATTTTGAAAATCTTTGGCATAAAACCCTGATGTAGTTATTCCTAATGAGTAGTCACCTTGGAAGAAGTTCAGGAGCACACTTTTGGTGTGGAAAAGTGTCCTAACACTGTGGAAGACTGACGACCCTTCGCACATTTCACAGAGAAAGACATGGGTTTAGGAGAGAAGTAATGACGACCCATGAAGCTTTTATGAAAGGTGTTGGAGCATAGAGACAAGCTCCTCGAAGCGATTTCATGTATCAGTGATATCTCGGACGCGTCGGTTTCCGTTAATGGTACAAAGGTAAAAAGTAAAGCAGGAGAAAATTAAAGGCCTACTTGTTCAGTTTTGCAATAAAAAAATTAAAAAGATTGTGAGGATCCCCGACAGGGTATTGGGGACCGTCAACGTCTCCAAAAACGATTGACCGTGGGAGGCTTAAAGTCAGGATGGTAGGGAACAGTTCAATGTTCAATGATAACCATTGTACATCCTGTGTGATCGAAAAGGAACATAGACCACAATTGCATCTGAAACGAGCATTGAACTACCTATATTTAATCCAGTAAATATAGGTAGAAGGGAAAAATTACCCTGTGCCAAAGTTAGGACATGCAATAAATCCTTAACAGGCAAAAATGAAGAAGTAACTCTACCACGGGAAGCATCTACCACGCTCCTGAGAACTAATTCATTAGTATGCATGATGGAGGTAACAGGTTTCCAAAGCAAAAAGTAATAAGGAAACTTTGTGGAAAGCATACTGCTCGTGTAACCTAGCCAAAGCTTCACTAATGGAAGTCCAAAGTTGGTTAGTGTAATTAAGCAAGGTTTGTGCGTCATGATTCAAGCATTCACTATCTATACAGTTTAATTGAACCATCATATTTATTGACATAGCTGCTGCAACCAACTTGGTATAACGGTCCTGCAAGTCCTTTACAGCGCTATCTAAAGCAGTTCCGAAAAGCTTGTGAGATAATTGTCCATCTACCAGCCCTCTCTTAGAGCGTTGAGCAGAACGTAAGGGTCTCATAATTATTCAGAGCACCCAGAACATTATCTTTTACAAAATTAAGTCTGTCAACAAGTAAAAGTTTGAGACTAATAGGGTATTGGCTATTAGTGTGTTCGTTTCCCAAGTCATTTATGGCAACTGCAAGTTGATATTGATAATTCCGACATTTTTTTTGGTATTTCAGCCAAATCGGTGTCTGGGTATCTGACCCATAAGTAGTCTTCCACCAAGGACACTTGACCAATAGGGGCCGTAAGAGCCGCGGGTCTGAGGTGGTCTGGGTCCCCGGCTCAAAGAGAGGGGAAAACGAAGAGAAGGAGTAGGATAAACATCTCTGAAATGCGCGAAAAAGAATATTCAAGTAAGTTGGTTATTATTATTTCGCAGATTGTAGTTATAAGTATGTGTAGGAGAATCATGACACACAGCTCGCGGAAGGGAAGTATCTTTGGCTAACCTCAAGTCACCTTAGTGTTGGTCTTTTTTTTTTTTATGTAGAAGGGACACTGGCCAAGGACAACAAAAATTAAATTAAATAAAAAAAAAGCCCACTGAAATGCCAATCCCAGATAAAGGTCCAAAGCGGTAGTCAAAAATTGATGGATGTCTTGAAACCTCCCTCTTGAAGGAATTAAAGTCATAGGAAGGTGGAGATACAGAAATGGGGATTTGCAGAGTTTACCAGAGAAAGGGATGAATGATTTAGAATACTGGTTAACTCTTGCACTAGAAAAGTTGACAGAATAGGGGTGAGAGAAAGAAGAAAGTCTGCAGCGAGGCCGTGGGAGGAGAGGAGACATGCAGTTAGCAAGGTCAGAAGAGGCGTTAGCATGAAAATAGCGGTAGAAGACAGCTAAAGATGCAACATTGCCGCGAAGAGAGAGAGGCTGAAGAGAGTCAGTTAGAGGAGAGGAGTTGAAGAGACGAAAAGCTTTTGATTCCACCCTGTCTAGAAGAGCGGTATGAATGGAACCCCCCAGACATGTGAAGCATAGTCCATACATGGACGGTAATACCCTTGTACAGATTTAGCAGTTGGTGGGGGGGTGGGGGGAAGGCCTCTCGGGGACCTGGATCATTACTGAATCACATGGTTGTAACTCTGCTGGAGAAGCATGTTTATGTTGTTTCACAGCCATGACTGTTTTTGACTTTTAAAGTTGTGTTTTCACCTCCCTATGGATGTCTAAGAAAACTAGAAAATGAGCTTTTCCATAGTTATCCGCATTATACACAGGAGATTGAGATTTGTCATACGGGAGCCTCAACTCTTATCCATACACAATATAATGGGGAGTATGTCCCATTGACTCACATTTATACTGGAGGCAACATGTCGTAACCAATCTTCCCAAATTTCCCACCACTGGTCGTAGCACTTCAAGGATTTTTTCTATTGGAACGTTATACTAATCAGTTGCTCGCAGGGTGGTGAGTCGTTATATGTGTGTGTGTCATGTTGTATTGACTGCATATATCTGATAATAGTG
This sequence comes from Scylla paramamosain, assembly GCF_035594125.1. Classification (NCBI taxonomy): domain Eukaryota; kingdom Metazoa; phylum Arthropoda; class Malacostraca; order Decapoda; family Portunidae; genus Scylla; species Scylla paramamosain. The sequence continues at coordinate 2,172,041 of NC_087164.1, read as the reverse complement.
CGCTGAGAAATTCACTTCCGTTATTACTCAGTAAATCTCGAGGTGCTGAGTAAACCAGGAATAACTTGCTAACAAAGGCGTGAGCAATGGCAGCTGCAGTGTTTTCTTTCAGGGACGCTAGTTCAACGTAGCGAGAAAAAATATATCAACCCAAATAAGCAAATACTTAGAAACCTGATGGCTAAAAGGTAGTTGCAAAAGGTCTGTCCTCACCACGCCTCTGGGTTTAGTGGGTGGAGGATGCAGGAGGATGCAGTGGGTGCAGGCTTCGGCACCATTCCCTTATTCTGTGCACACATTTCAACATGTTTTTCAATGTCCACACGCATAGTTGGCCGTTAATAATGTGCACGCGCAGCAGCTAGGGTACGATCCTTCCCCCGGATGGCCGGCAACAGTGCCAAATGCCAGACGGTAGGTACAAATCCTTCCGGAACTACCATTTGTGTTGCTTTAATCTTTGTCGCGTTTATCCTGCCAATCCTGCCAATAGCGGCAAATGAGGCCATCCGTGTTGAGTATGAATTGTGATATAGGCGTTTTTAATAAAGGAGGATTGATCTCATCCCCTGATTCAAGATGATGATCAATTTTACCCCATACATCATGTTGGTTCTGAGTAGTTGTTTGTTCCAGTATTGTGAACAGTATTGATTGGTGGTGTCTGGTAAGTCTGGTATGGCGAATCAGCCATTCTGTTGGCTAGACCTGGCAAGTACGTAATAGGTTAAATTCTTGGATAGTTACATCCCAACGAGCGAGTCTACTAGAGAGTTTTCTACCCCCGAAAAGTTTAGTGACGGCTGTATGATAAGTATAAATGGTTATTGGATATTCAGATATTATATCTTTGAATAATTTCAAAGCCCAAACAATTGCGAGAGCTTCCTGATGAGTCAAAGAGTATTTAGACTCAGCGGAATTCAATGTTCTACTTGCGTAACCTATGACTCTGCTTTTATCCTTTTCGTCTGTTTGCATTAATACTGCATGAAGAACCAAAGCACTAATATCTGCCTACAGAATAAATGGAGTTGCATAATCCGGGAAGGCAAGAATAGGAGAGTTGGTGAGAGCAAACTTAAGGCTACGGAATCTTTGTTCCTGGGAAGCATTCCAGTGGAACGATACGACCTTCTTTAACAAAGTAGTTAGAGAAGACGCCATCCAGGTAAAACCTTTGACAAATGATCTGTAGTATCCTCATAACCTTAAAAAGGATCGGACATTATTTTATGTTTTAGGAGGTTTCGAAAATTTTTTAACTGCTTTATCCAAAGTGTGAATACCATTAGCATGAACGACATGCACGAAAAAGAAAATGGATTTACAGAGGAAATCACACTTAGATCATTTTGCCTTGAATCCTGCTTCTCTCAACCTTAGCAAGACCGATTGTAAGCTGGTGAAGTGAGAGTCAGTATCTTTGAAGATTATCATTGACGTGAATGTGTTCATTAGTGCAAATTTTAATCAGAAAGGCATGTGTAACCACTGAATGCATTTATTTCTCTGGACTCAAGTGCAAGGGTTACCTGTCAGTAGCGACTCAATAAGTCTAGGCTACTGTAAACACTGTTTCTTCCTCATAAATACATAAGAAGATCCTTCAGGACAGGAAGAAGATAATGATCATCTTCAGTGAATTTATTTATCTGTCAATAATTAATCACTGACCGACAAGTGCCATCCTTTTTGGGTACCAAAAAGAAAAAGGTTCTTCCAAGAAGACAGTGAATGCAGAATAACCCCTTGGTTTAACATTTCTTTTTATTTGTCTGTCTTCAAACTATGAGTGCTCCCCAAGGATTCCCCAGGTAATGCAATCACGTCCCTGTAACGTCTCAGGATTTCCAGCAACGAGGGTTTTGACTCCGGGTAGTCCACGACATTGATAAATCAACTAAGGTTAGGGCCCGTGCCTTGCTACATACCGAAGCGACACAAAGAGCAGGAATCTACAAGGAAAGACCTTTTGATCATAAATTAAAGCCTGGGTAAGAAATACTCCTGGTTTTAATCTTATCAAACCACCAGAAGTACTTACTGCAAGAACAGTGGTCTGACTATCCTCATGGACTGTGTTTAATGTAGGTTCCATAGTTAATCTACTCGACTGGGGCCTTGCAGGCAAACATCACAGCCTATGGGGACATTCCGAATGGATACTGGTATATGGATAGCTGTACTGTCAGGAATGACCCTTTATTCAGTATCCATATACCGTGCATTTAATTTATATATCCATATATCGTGCATTTAATTTATTTTCAACCAGTTGTGATGTCTTTTTCTTAAATTATTTCAGGCGAACTATCAGTTTGATATGAACCTGAATCTGATAAATTATTTCTTGTAGATGTTTGAACTCCAGAAATATTTTGATGTCCAGGAGCTGAAGTGATGTTTTTAATAGGGTGAGAAGAAGAGATGAAGCGCTTGGGTTTACCCATCCCCTTAAGATATCTCACTCCAATCCTCACTGAATTGGTCCGAGGATGAATCTCCATGTGGTTTGTCTTTAGTGATTTTTAAGCCAAGAAGCCCATCTGACGGCAAACTGAAATAAGAAATAACAATGAAATCCATTCTTATAACATTTGAGTTCTTACCCAACCTAATACGGAGGCAAACAACACCCAATGTTTTAATTAAGAGCGGTATGTGAGACACCTAATAAGTTGGTTGTAGTGGGTTTCAGAGGCCAACGTCCGCCACGAGACGCGATTTTAAGAGTTAAATAGGATACAGCATATTTAGCAACGCCCCGGTGTCTATGGCAAATGAAGCTTTCAAGAACTTCTGCAGGGAGAACAATTGCACTCGTCTGAGTACAGGCTGCAACTAGGGAAGCACGAATCGCCTCTCCTAATGGCTCAGGAACTCTCACCTGCGGTTTTGTTCTCTTGATGTTTAACTTGGTTTGGTTCGGACGGGGCGCGTGGCTTCCCCCCGACTGGGTACCGCCTGAAGCGCCACTGGTCCTTTGTTGTGTCTGAACCCTTTGTTGCAAGTTTTCCACCGAGTTACACTCATCATTAGAATGGTTGTTAGTGTCGTGCATGTGGCAGTATTTAGCAGTTACACCAGAAGATGTGTTAGCATTCCCCTAAGTGTTATTGCCGTTAACTATTCTGTCAGTCACTGAAGTCGTCTTAAGACGAACAGCGGCATCTCCCCTTGCCCTTGAAGCTGAAACTGAACCAGATACCCAGGGCTGAGGATTGACACTGGGTTGTGGTGCTTTCCTAAGTTTTCCGTGTCCTTCTTTTCGGCAAAGCACTTGTTTGCTGGATGTCTAGGTTAATTGCAATAATGACACGTCAGCACTGCTGTTTTGTCTCTGACCACAGCAGCATGAGACTTCACAGCTGTGTCTTGTCCGGGAGATGATGGTCGAGTGGCGGCGATGATAGACGCATTGAAACGACCATTTGTTGCGCTTTCATCGTTTGTTTTTTATTATTTTGAAAAATTCATGGAGAGTATCACCATGATTAAATTCTAGGAAAAGCAGACACTTGGAAATTATTTTTAAACGTGTCATAATCTTGGTTCTCTGTTGGTTCTGTGAATGTACTCGATTCCATTAAATAATGGGCCAGAGAGCCAGGTTGCATTTCTGATCTAACAAAAGAAATTTTACCACCCTGCTCAATGATACAAGCTTGGGTCATCACATCCTCGCACTGAACAATGAATTTTCGGGCTGAGTATTCTGAATCTGATCCCGAAAATGGGACTTCATCAGTGGTGGTGGAGAGTACTTTAAGAGGAACTCTCGTTAGACTTCGCGTGAGCTGTGGTCGAGCACCAGTAGCATGGGGGGTAGTGGCAGTGTTGGTTGCGATAGACATGATGTTAGTAGGTGATTGAGATATGGTTCTGTAGAAAATCGGTGGTGTGGAGTACCATTCTTTAGTTCACTGAGGTCATCACTCTCGCTAAACTCATGCTTCTCTAAATGTTCACTATTTTCTATCTCGGGGGAAACAGCCTGAGATATACACAATCTGTCAAATTCCGCAGCTAATTCATTTTGAATATGGACATACTATGGAATAACTTAGAATTATAGTGCAATATTATTTTTTTTTTTTAGGTCCAGAAAGCTTCGAAGAGTCTTTCAAAGAAAATAAGAACACTGATAGAGTAGTGAGATAGCTCTGGAGGATAGCAAAGTTGATGGTTAGTTCATCAGGATGATCAGTGAAGGGAGAGGAAAGCCAAAGCTGGTGGTAAACATTGAAGTCTTCAAGAACGGAGATCTCTGCCAAAGGGAAGAGTCAGAATGTGCTCCACTTTAAAGTTAAGTAGTCAAAGAATTTCTTATAGTCAGAGAAGTTAGGTGAGAAGTATACAGCACAGATAAATTTAGTTTGAGCGTGACTCTGTAGTCGTAGCCAGACTGTGGAAAACTCAGAAAATTCAAGAGCGTGGGCACGAGAGCAAGTTAAGTGGTTGCACACTTAAACGCAACATCCAGCTTTGGATTGAAAATGAGGATAGAGAAAGTAGGAGGGAATTGAAAAGGGGCTACTTTCAGTTGCCTCAGGCACCTGAGTTTCGGTGAGGAAAAGATGAGGTTTAAAAGAGGAGAGGTGGTGTTCTACAGATTGAAAATTAGATCTTAGACCGCGAATGCTGCAGAAGGTATTGAAGAAAATGTTGACGGGGGTGTCAAGGAGAGACTCACTCTCTGGAAAAAAAAAAAAAAAATCCAGATATGAGTGTTTCTAAGTAGTAAATTTATCTATAAATATTACGCGAGTAATATTGCAACCATCAGAAGTGCGCCAGAAAACAAATTTAATGGACGATGCAGTGAAGCCCTTTAAATAGGCCATGCTAGTATCCGCTTTGGCCGCATTGACAGATATGCTCATATTGGTTTCCTTTCGGTCGTGTGTTCGTGTTTTTTTTTTTTTTTTTTTTTTTTGTGTGTGTGTGTGTGTGTATGTTTGTGTAGCTCTCTAGAGGCCTTAGGCATTTATTGCATCACAATTTCGGACGTCCGTTCTTTGTTTATGGGGTAGCACCTCAGTTACCTACACTAGAAAGAGAAGACAGTACACGCATTAGCCTCAACACAGAATGCAAACGAGAATTTGCATTCTGTGTTATGGAATGAACTCCCCAAAACAAAGTTCTTCAGAATGTAATATGGAGTCTACAGGGGAGTGGTGAGGTTCAATCATGGCTCAGAAGTGCTGGAGAAGGAGGAGGGATTGCGAGTGTTGGAGTCTTGAAATAAGGAAAAGGGTGGACAGGAAAAGAGCATCCCAATCATCAACGAAAGCTGAAAAGAAAGAAGAAAAGAACAGGAAGATAAGGAGAGTGCAAGAGGAAAAACTGAAAAAAAGGAGTTGAAGCAATCACCTATGAGGCCAGGACAGCGCCAGTAGCCTATTCGTTCACTACGGCATTTGGTGAGCATTGTCAGTGAGGAGAGGGAAGGCGCTCACTCACAGAATCCCTCTCTGATGACTTGACATTGTGATGACGCCCCAGCAGTAAGGCATTTTTGCCGGCAAAAAACGCAAGAGGAAACAAAAAATTAGTGTGATGCATAGGGACGGAGGTGTTCAGTGACGCGAGTTTTCAGTACATATATGGTGATATATTTACATCATTCTATTATATTTATGTTTATATTATCATTTATATAAACAGTAGACTTATTATTTGTAGTATCACCATAAATGAACAAGTTTTCTGGGTGGAAGCATATGAAACACGAAAAAAATAAACGCCCGTAGCAAAAAATATTAAAATCCTGAGAGCTCAAAATTGAATGGAATTGCTTATAAACGCTCATGTCTGTAGTTTAATATCATCGGATCAATTCTGTAGATTTTTATTTTATTCATTTATTTTTTTTATATAGTTAATAACTTTTGTGTCTGGGGGAATTTTATAAAGAAAATCCCCATCGGCGCGATATCGCACAAAACGTCCGTATTGTGACTTCGACATTTCATAACATAAAGGAAAACAAAAAAAAAAAGGAAATCCACAATTCTGTTTATATATTTTTAAAGAACATAAACACAAAATAAAAAAAAATCTATAGGATAAATATTAAGATTGCACGATTTTTTGACGTCATCATACACTTCTTGATGTCATGATGTCATGACGTCAAGACGTATAACAATATCAAGGTCACAAAAAAAAAAGAATAATATAACTAAACCTTGAAAGTTTTAAGTGAAAAACTCTAATGATGGACTTCTTACGAATATTTTCATGTCAGAGAGTGAGCACCCCCTCAAGACACTTAGGGTCGTTATCAGAAGGGCAGTCCTACCTGGGAACATTTCTGGTCCCCTCCCCAAATGGGGACTCCGAGGCTGGTGTAGGAGTCGCAATAATAATTTAGAAATTTTGAGTGAAGGGTGTGTGTGTTATTAAGTACTTGTAGTTTTCTGTAGAGGAAGAGAGTTGTCTAGGTGCCAGAAGTCATGAGGGGAGTTAAATCTTAAAAGACTTTACACTTTCTATTAATGAAGAAGTTTTTGCTAGCTGAAGAACAGACGTCATAATTCAAGGCAGAAATATAAAGCGCATAAGATTCAGGTGACGGAAGGCTCAAGTACCCTTTGTGGGCCACCTTTCTACCATATATAACACGAGAAGACGATGTGTTAAACCAATGTTTGGAAGGTTCAGGTCGAGAGAAAGAGTGAGGAATGTACGTCTCCACGCCAGACATGCCAGACCTTTCTACCATGTCAGTTGCCTCAGACACCTAAGTTTCAGTGAAGAAAAAAAGATGAGGTTTAGAAGAGGAAAGATGGTGGGTGTTCTACAGATTGAAAATTAGATCTTAGACCGCGAATGTTGTAGAAGTTAATGAAGAAAAAAGTTGAGGGGAGTGTCAAGACGCTTAGTGTCGTTGTCAGAAGGGCAGTCCGACCTGGGGACATTTGTGGTTCCCTCCCCAGATGGGGACTCCAAGGTTGGTGTATGAGTCGCCATGATAATTTAGAAATTTTAAGTGAAGGGTGTGTGTGTTATTAAGTTCTTATAGTTTTGTGTGGAGGAAAAGAGTTGTCTAGGTGCTAGAAGTCACGAGGGGAGTTAGAACTTAAAAGATTTTTACACTTTCTATTAATGAAGTCGTTTTTGGCTAATTGAAGAACATACGCCATAATTCAAAGCAGAAATATAGAGCGCATGAGATTCAGGTGACGGAAGGCTCAAGTACCCTTTGTGCGCCACCTTTCTACCATATATAACACGAGAAGACGATGTGTTAAACCAATGTTTGGAAGGTTCAGGTCGAGAGAAAGAGTGAGGAATGTACGTCTCCATGCCAGACACTATCACCTCTGTTATGCGCTCAGTACATATTCCAAGGAAAATCAGTATAATACTTCCACAAGTACTCCCAATTAGTAGAAACAAAATGCCAGTCACCTCCACTTTCGGAAATCCAGAGGAGGGATTGGAGCAATAGGACAAAATACAGATATGAGATTGGGATCGGAAGAACCTAAGAGAGAAAATAGGGTGACAGCATAACCAGAAGGATTAGAGGTTAGGAGAAGGTCAAGAATTTTGGGCGTATCTTGAAGAAGGTCAGGAATACTAATTTACTGTTGCACCAGTTGTTCTACGTCGTTGAGTATAACATAGTCTAGTTCTCCAGGATGGAAATCTAAAATCTATAATCTAAAATCTAAAAAATGGGAGAGAGTAAGATTGTGTTCTAATTATTATTATTATTATTATTATTATTATTATTATTATTATTATTATTATATATATATTTTTTTTTAGTTGGAGAAGTTAGGCGAGAGGTATACAAGACAAATTAATTTAGTTTGCGAATTGCTTTGTAGTCGTAGCCAGATGGTGAAAAAACTCGAAAGATTCAAGAGCGTGGGCATTAAAGCAGGTTAAGTCATTGCACACATAAACGCAACACCCGGTTTGAATTGAAAACAAGGATAGAGAAAGTAGGAGGGAACAGAAAAGGGGCTACTGTCATTTGCTTCAGACACCTGTGTTTCAGTGAGGAAAAGAAGACAAGGTTTATTAGAAAAGAGGTGGTGTCCTGCAGTTTGAAAATTTGATCTTGGACCGCGAATGTTGCAGAAGTTATTGAAAAAAAAAGTTGAGGAGGGTGTCAAGACACTTCAGGTTGATACCAGATGAGCCTTCTGACTTTTTGGTATTTGTTGTCCCCACCGCAGATGGAATTCCGACGCTTGTGTAGAAGTCACCATGATAATTACGAATTCTGAGTGAAGGGTGTGTTTGTAATTAGGTGAATGTAGTTTTGTGTGAAGAAAGAGAGTTGTTTTTAAAGGGCAGGTTGTGACTTCCCTCTTGTGTTGTGAGACAAAAGGAAACGTCCAGTGAGGTCACTACTGGGTTTAATGAAAAGTTCACAGCACTCCTTGATCTAGTGCTTCTGCAGTTGTGTTGAACCAAATCACTTTAACACATGTTCATTTTTAGATCGGCTTTTACGATACCGAGAATGAAGTTGGGCAGTACTTTCAGGGTGAGGTTCATCTGACACATTTGGACCATTGATCTATTAATGTATCGTTGCTAGTTCACTGAATCAATGTCAGTTTCCGGCTCGTATACTATTTCTTTCAGTTCGTTTATTTCTTCATACATATTAGCTATTTTCTCGGCTTTGTTAGAAAGTTATTCTTTTAATGCTTCTGTTTCTGTTTAAACAGCATGATGATGATCTTAACCATTGCTTTCGATTCCTAAGATAAGGAGCTCAAGAAGCTGGTTATGAGTTGGTCATTATGGTCATCGTTGATTGCACTTTCCTTTGGGGTGGGTTGTTGATGTTTCTTTTTTCCATATCGTTCCACAGATCGTCGATGGGTTTTTGTCTGCATCAGTATTACGCCTTGTACACGGCATAATTACGACCTATAGTCACTGAATTATAGATTAGGATCTCTCAGTGACACCGGCAGGAAATCACAACGTTGCCAGAGGTTATAACAGGAACTACACTCAACAAGTAGGTAGTCACGATATATCCATTAATAGTACACAGCAATCTTTGTATACTTTGTTGGTTTAGACAGCAGAAGACAATCACAGCAATACGGTGTACAGTTGTAGCAGGCAGCAATCAAGAAGTGTGTGCTCTACTCGGTGTCCAGTGTCATACTCTAGTAGTAATTGTAGTAGTAGTAGTAGTAGTAGTAGTAGTAGCAGAAGTAATTGTAATAATAGTAGTAGTAGCAGTAATAGTTGTAGTAGTAGTAGTAGTAATATTAGTAGTAGTAATAGTAGATGAAGTAGTAGTGGTATTAATACTTATTATATTGGTGCATAATGGTCGGCCACACTAACCGACAGCTGTCCCCAACCGGTCTAAAATTATATAATGCAAAAAAGCTTAGATAGCTGTGATAACTAAGTAATGTGTACCTAACAGTGTAGTACGGAAATGAAAACGTCAATGGAACTAGCGAAAAGGAGATTTAAGTGAAGTAAAAACATATAGATATACATACATAATGAGAAATAAAAAAAAAAAAAACGTGCAAAAAAATCAGAGGATGCAGCGTTCTTTACGGGCATAAAGTAAGAGTGGCCATCACGAGGAAAACGGAATCAAGATCAAGCAAGAATTATCTTTGCAAGCAGAGACAGGTGAGTAGGAAGGATTTAAAACGAGAAAGGTTGCAAATCAAAGATGCCAGCTAGTAATTTTAGCTGGCATTACATGTTCTGTTGCTGATTTACCGAAGGTTGACACCATATATACGTACTTCCCCAGACATGTGAAGCATACTTCATACATGGACGGATAATGCCCTTACATGGAGGAATTGAGTTTTGAGGCATTGAACAATACCAAGTTTGTTCTGCCCCAATCAGAATCCACCATTTTTTAGATTTTAGATTATAGATTTTAGATTTCCATCCTGGAGAACTAGACTATGTTATACTCAACGACGTAGAACAACTGGTGCAACAGTAAATTAGTATTCCTGACCTTCTTCAAGATACGCCCAAAATTCTTGACCTTCTCCTAACCTCTAATCCTTCTGGTTATGCTGTCACCCTATTTTCTCTCTTAGGTTCTTCCGATCCCAATCTCATATCTGTATTTTGTCCTATTGCTCCAATCCCTCCTCTGGATTTCCGAAAGTGGAGGTGACTGGCATTTTGTTTCTACTAATTGGGAGTACTTGTGGAAGTATTATACTGATTTTCCTTGGAATATGTACTGAGCGCATAACAGAGGTGATAGTGTCTGGCATGGAGACGTACATTCCTCACTCTTTCTCTCGACCTGAACCTTCCAAACATTGGTTTAACACATCGTCTTCTCGTGTTATATATGGTAGAAAGGTGGCGCACAAAGGGTACTTGAGCCTTCCGTCACCTGAATCTCATGCGCTCTATATTTCTGCTTTGAATTATGGCGTATGTTCTTCAATTAGCCAAAAACGACTTCATTAATAGAAAGTGTAAAAATCTTTTAAGTTCTAACTCCCCTCGTGACTTCTAGCACCTAGACAACTCTTTTCCTCCACACAAAACTATAAGAACTTAATAACACACACACCCTTCACTTAAAATTTCTAAATTATCATGGCGACTCATACACCAACCTTGGAGTCCCCATCTGGGGAGGGAACCACAAATGTCCCCAGGTCGGACTGCCCTTCTGACAACGACACTAAGCGTCTTGACACTCCCCTCAACTTTTTTCTTCATTAACTTCTACAACATTCGCGGTCTAAGATCTAATTTTCAATCTGTAGAACACCCACCATCTTTCCTCTTCTAAACCTCATCTTTTTTTCTTCACTGAAACTTAGGTGTCTGAGGCAACTGACATGGTAGAAAGGTCTGGCATGTCTGGCGTGGAGACGTACATTCCTCACTCTTTCTCTCGACCTGAACCTTCCAAACATTGGTTTAACACATCGTCTTCTCGTGTTATATATGGTAGAAAGGTGGCCCACAAAGGGTACTTGAGCCTTCCGTCACCTGAATCTTATGCGCTTTATATTTCTGCCTTGAATTATGACGTCTGTTCTTCAGCTAGCAAAAACTTCTTCATTAATAGAAAGTGTAAAGTCTTTTAAGATTTAACTCCCCTCATGACTTCTGGCACCTAGACAACTCTCTTCCTCTACAGAAAACTACAAGTACTTAATAACACACACACCCTTCACTCAAAATTTCTAAATTATTATTGCGACTCCTACACCAGCCTCGGAGTCCCCATTTGGGGAGGGGACCAGAAATGTTCCCAGGTAGGACTGCCCTTCTGATAACGACCCTAAGTGTCTTGAGGGGGTGCTCACTCTCTGACATGAAAATATTCGTAAGAAGTCCATCATTAGAGTTTTTCACTTAAAACTTTCAAGGTTTAGTTATATTATTCTTTTTTTTTTGTGACCTTGATATTGTTATACGTCTTGACGTCATGACATCATGACATCAAGAAGTGTATGATGACGTCAAAAAATCGTGCAATCTTAATATTTATCCTATAGATTTTTTTTTATTTTGTGTTTATGTTCTTTAAAAATATATAAACAGAATTGTGGATTTCCTTTTTTTTTTGTTTTCCTTTATGTTATGAAATGTCGAAGTCACAATACGGACGTTTTGTGCGATATCGCGCCGATGGGGATTTTCTTTATAAAATTCCCCCAGACACAAAAGTTATTAACTATATAAAAAAAATAAATGAATAAAATAAAAATCTACAGAATTGATCCGATGATATTAAACTACAGACATGAGCGTTTATAAGCAATTCCATTCAATTTTGAGCTCTCAGGATTTTAATATTTTTCGCTACGGGCGTTTATTTTTTTCGTGTTTCATATGCTTCCACCCAGAAAACTTGTTCATTTATGGTGATACTACAAATAATAAGTCTACTGTTTATATAAATGATAATATAAACATAAATATAATAGAATGATGTAAATATATCACCATATATGTACTGAAAACTCGCGTCACTGAACACCTCCGTCCCTATGCATCACACTAATTTTTTGTTTCCTCTTGCGTTTTTTGCCGGCAAAAATGCCTTACTGCTGGGGCGTCATCACAATGTCAAGTCATCAGAGAGGGATTCTGTGAGTGAGCGCCTTCCCTCTCCTCACTGACAATGCTCACCAAATGCCGTAGTGAACGAATAGGCTACTGGCGCTGTCCTGGCCTCATAGGTGATTGCTTCAACTCCTTTTTTTCAGTTTTTCCTCTTGCACTCTCCTTATCTTCCTGTTCTTTTCTTCTTTCTTTTCAGCTTTCGTTGATGATTGGGATGCTCTTTTCCTGTCCACCCTTTTCCTTATTTCAAGACTCCAACACTCGCAATCCCTCCTCCTTCTCCAGCACTTCTGAGCCATGATTGAACCTCACCACTCCCCTGTAGACTCCATATTACATTCTGAAGAACTTTGTTTTGGGGAGTTCATTCCATAACACAGAATGCAAATTCTCGTTTGCATTCTGTGTTGAGGCTAATGCGTGTACTGTCTTCTCTTTCTAGTGTAGGTAACTGAGGTGCTACCCCATAAACAAAGAACGGACGTCCGAAATTGTGATGCAATAAATGCCTAAGGCCTCTAGAGAGCTACACAAACATACACACACACACACACACACACAAAAAAAAAAAACAAAAAAAAACACGAACACACGACCGAAAGGAAACCAATATGAGCATATCTGTCAATGCGGCCAAAGCGGATACTAGCATGGCCTATTTAAAGGGCTTCACTGCATCGTCCATTAAATTTGTTTTCTGGCGCACTTCTGATGGTTGCAATATTACTCGCGTAATATTTATAGATAAATTTACTACTTAGAAACACTCATATCTGGATTTTTTTTTTTTTTTTCCAGAGAGTGAGTCTCTCCTTGACACCCCCGTCAACATTTTCTTCAATACCTTCTGCAGCATTCGCGGTCTAAGATCTAATTTTCAATCTGTAGAACACCACCTCTCCTCTTTTAAACCTCATCTTTTCCTCACCGAAACTCAGGTGCCTGAGGCAACTGAAAGTAGCCCCTTTTCAATTCCCTCCTACTTTCTCTATCCTCATTTTCAATCCAAAGCTGGATGTTGCGTTTAAGTGTGCAACCACTTAACTTGCTCTCGTGCCCACGCTCTTGAATTTTCTGAGTTTTCCACAGTCTGGCTACGACTACAGAGTCACGCTCAAACTAAATTTATCTGTGCTGTATACTTCTCACCTAACTTCTCTGACTATAAGAAATTCTTTGACTACTTAACTTTAAAGTGGAGCACATTCTGACTCTTCCCTTTGGCAGAGATCTCCGTTCTTGAAGACTTCAATGTTTACCACCAGCTTTGGCTTTTCTCTCCCTTCACTGATCATCCTGGTGAACTAACCATCAACTTTGCTATCCTCCAGAGCTATCTCACTACTCTATCAGTGTTCTTATTTTCTTTGAAAGACTCTTCGAAGCTTTCTGGACCTAAAAAAAAAAAATAATATTGCACTATAATTCTAAGTTATTCCATAGTATGTCCATATTCAAAATGAATTAGCTGCGGAATTTGACAGATTGTGTATATCTCAGGCTGTTTCCCCCGAGATAGAAAATAGTGAACATTTAGAGAAGTATGAGTTTAGCGAGAGTGATGACCTCAGTGAACTAAAGAATGGTACTCCACACCACCGATTTTCTACAGAACCATATCTCAATCACCTACTAACATCATGTCTATCGCAACCAACACTGCCACTACCCCCCATGCTACTGGTGCTCGACCACAGCTCACGCGAAGTCTAACGAGAGTTCCTCTTAAAGTACTCTCCACCACCACTGATGAAGTCCCATTTTCGGGATCAGATTCAGAATACTCAGCCCGAAAATTCATTGTTCAGTGCGAGGATGTGATGACCCAAGCTTGTATCATTGAGCAGGGTGGTAAAATTTCTTTTGTTAGATCAGAAATGCAACCTGGCTCTCTGGCCCATTATTTAATGGAATCGAGTACATTCACAGAACCAACAGAGAACCAAGATTATGACACGTTTAAAAATAATTTCCAAGTGTCTGCTTTTCCTAGAATTTAATCATGGTGATACTCTCCATGAATTTTTCAAAATAATAAAAAACAAACGATGAAAGCGCAACAAATGGTCGTTTCAATGCGTCTATCATCGCCGCCACTCGACCATCATCTCCCGGACAAGACACAGCTGTGAAGTCTCATGCTGCTGTGGTCAGAGACAAAACAGCAGTGCTGACGTGTCATTATTGCAATTAACCTAGACATCCAGCAAACAAGTGCTTTGCCGAAAAGAAGGACACGGAAAACTTAGGAAAGCACCACAACCCAGTGTCAATCCTCAGCCCTGGGTATCTGGTTCAGTTTCAGCTTCAAGGGCAAGGGGAGATGCCGCTGTTCGTCTTAAGACGACTTCAGTGACTGACAGAATAGTTAACGGCAATAACACTTAGGGGAATGCTAACACATCTTCTGGTGTAACTGCTAAATACTGCCACATGCACGACACTAACAACCATTCTAATGATGAGTGTAACTCGGTGGAAAACTTGCAACAAAGGGTTCAGACACAACAAAGGACCAGTGGCGCTTCAGGCGGTACCCAGTCGGGGGAAGCCACGCGCCCCGTCCGAACCAAACCAAGTTAAACATCAAGAGAACAAAACCGCAGGTGAGAGTTCCTGAGCCATTAGGAGAGGCGATTCGTGCTTCCCTAGTTGCAGCCTGTACTCAGACGAGTGCAATTGTTCTCCCTGCAGAAGTTCTTGAAAGCTTCATTTGCCATAGACACCGGGGCGTTGCTAAATATGCTGTATCCTATTTAACTCTTAAAATCGCGTCTCGTGGCGGACGTTGGCCTCTGAAACCCACTACAACCAACTTATTAGGTGTCTCGCATACCGCTCTTAATTAAAACATTGGGTGTTGTTTGCCTCCGTATTAGGTTGGGTAAGAACTCAAATGTTATAAGAATGGATTTCATTGTTATTTCTTATTTCAGTTTGCCGTCAGATGGGCTTCTTGGCTTAAAAATCACTAAAGACAAACCACATGGAGATTCATCCTCGGACCAATTCAGTGAGGATTGGAGTGAGATATCTTAAGGGGATGGGTAAACCCAAGCGCTTCATCTCTTCTTCTCACCCTATTAAAAACATCACTTCAGCTCCTGGACATCAAAATATTTCTGGAGTTCAAACATCTACAAGAAATAATTTATCAGATTCAGGTTCATATCAAACTGATAGTTCGCCTGAAATAATTTAAGAAAAAGACATCACAACTGGTTGAAAATAAATTAAATGCACGATATATGGATATATAAATTAAATGCACGGTATATGGATACTGAATAAAGGGTCATTCCTGACAGTACAGCTATCCATATACCAGTATCCATTCGGAATGTCCCCATAGGCTGTGATGTTTGCCTGCAAGGCCCCAGTCGAGTAGATTAACTATGGAACCTACATTAAACACAGTCCATGAGGATAGTCAGACCACTGTTCTTGCAGTAAGTACTTCTGGTGGTTTGATAAGATTAAAACCAGGAGTATTTCTTACCCAGGCTTTAATTTATGATCAAAAGGTCTTTCCTTGTAGATTCCTGCTCTTTGTGTCGCTTCGGTATGTAGCAAGGCACGGGCCCTAACCTTAGTTGATTTATCAATGTCGTGGACTACCCGGAGTCAAAACCCTCGTTGCTGGAAATCCTGAGACGTTACAGGGACGTGATTGCATTACCTGGGGAATCCTTGGGGAGCACTCATAGTTTGAAGACAGACAAATAAAAAGAAATGTTAAACCAAGGGGTTATTCTGCATTCACTGTCTTCTTGGAAGAACCTTTTTCTTTTTGGTACCCAAAAAGGATGGCACTTGTCGGTCAGTGATTAATTATTGACAGATAAATAAATTCACTGAAGATGATCATTATCTTCTTCCTGTCCTGAAGGATCTTCTTATGTATTTATGAGGAAGAAACAGTGTTTACAGTAGCCTAGACTTATTGAGTCGCTACTGACAGGTAACCCTTGCACTTGAGTCCAGAGAAATAAATGCATTCAGTGGTTGCACATGCCTTTCTGATTAAAATTTGCACTAATGAACACATTCACGTCAATGATAATCTTCAAAGATACTGACTCTCACTTCACCAGCTTACAATCGGTCTTGCTAAGGTTGAGAGAAGCAGGATTCAAGGCAAAATGATCTAAGTGTGATTTCCTCTGTAAATCCATTTTCTTTTTCGTGCATGTCGTTCATGCTAATGGTATTCACACTTTGGATAAAGCAGTTAAAAAATTTTCGAAACCTCCTAAAACATAAAATAATGTCCGATCCTTTTTAAGGTTATGAGGATACTACAGATCATTTGTCAAAGGTTTTACCTGGATGGCGTCTTCTCTAACTACTTTGTTAAAGAAGGTCGTATCGTTCCACTGGAATGCTTCCCAGGAACAAAGATTCCGTAGCCTTAAGTTTGCTCTCACCAACTCTCCTATTCTTGCCTTCCCGGATTATGCAACTCCATTTATTCTGTAGGCAGATATTAGTGCTTTGGTTCTTCATGCAGTATTAATGCAAACAGACGAAAAGGATAAAAGCAGAGTCATAGGTTACGCAAGTAGAACATTGAATTCCGCTGAGTCTAAATACTCTTTGACTCATCAGGAAGCTCTCGCAATTGTTTGGGCTTTGAAATTATTCAAAGATATAATATCTGAATATCCAATAACCATTTATACTTATCATACAGCCGTCACTAAACTTTTCGGGGGTAGAAAACTCTCTAGTAGACTCGCTCGTTGGGATGTAACTATCCAAGAATTTAACCTATTACGTACTTGCCAGGTCTAGCCAACAGAATGGCTGATTCGCCATACCAGACTTACCAGACACCACCAATCAATACTGTTCACAATACTGGAACAAACAACTACTCAGAACCAACATGATGTATGGGGTAAAATTGATCATCATCTTGAATCAGGGGATGAGATCAATCCTCCTTTATTAAAAACGCCTATATCACAATTCATACTCAACACGGATGGCCTCATTTGCCGCTATTGGCAGGATTGGCAGGATAAACGCGACAAAGATTAAAGCAACACAAATGGTAGTTCCGGAAGGATTTGTACCTACCGTCTGGCATTTGGCACTGTTGCCGGCCATCCGGGGGAAGGATCGTACCCTAGCTGCTGCGCGTGCACATTATTAACGGCCAACTATGCGTGTGGACATTGAAAAACATGTTGAAATGTGTGCACAGAATAAGGGAATGGTGCCGAAGCCTGCACCCACTGCATCCTCCTGCATCCTCCACCCACTAAACCCAGAGGCGTGGTGAGGACAGACCTTTTGCAACTACCTTTTAGCCATCAGGTTTCTAAGTATTTGCTTATTTGGGTTGATATATTTTTTCTTGCTACGTTGAACTAGCGTCCCTGAAAGAAAACACTGCAGCTGCCATTGCTCACGCCTTTGTTAGCAAGTTATTCCTGGTTTACTCAGCACCTCGAGATTTACTGAGTAATAACGGAAGTGAATTTCTCAGCGCACTATTATCAGATATATGCAGTCAATACAACATGACACACACACATATAACGACTCACCACCCTGCGAGCAACTGATTAGTATAACGTTCCAATAGAAAAAATCCTTGAAGTGCTACGACCAGTGGTGGGAAATTTGGGAAGATTGGTTACGACATGTTGCCTCCAGTATAAATGTGAGTCAATGGGACATACTCCCCATTATATTGTGTATGGATAAGAGTTGAGGCTCCCGTATGACAAATCTCAATCTCCTGTGTATAATGCGGATAACTATGGAAAAGCTCATTTTCTAGTTTTCTTAGACATCCATAGGGAGGTGAAAACACAACTTTAAAAGTCAAAAACAGTCATGGCTGTGAAACAACATAAACATGCTTCTCCAGCAGAGTTACAACCATGTGATTCAGTAATGATCCAGGTCCCCGAGAGGCCTTCCCCCCACCCCCCCACCAACTGCTAAATCTGTACAAGGGTATTACCGTCCATGTATGGACTATGCTTCACATGTCTGGGGGGTTCCATTCATACCGCTCTTCTAGACAGGGTGGAATCAAAAGCTTTTCGTCTCTTCAACTCCTCTCCTCTAACTGACTCTCTTCAGCCTCTCTCTCTTCGCGGCAATGTTGCATCTTTAGCTGTCTTCTACCGCTATTTTCATGCTAACGCCTCTTCTGACCTTGCTAACTGCATGTCTCCTCTCCTCCCACGGCCTCGCTGCAGACTTTCTTCTTTCTCTCACCCCTATTCTGTCAACCTTTCTAGTGCAAGAGTTAACCAGTATTCTAAATCATTCATCCCTTTCTCTGGTAAACTCTGCAAATCCCCATTTCTGTATCTCCACCTTCCTATGACTTTAATTCCTTCAAGAGGGAGGTTTCAAGACATCCATCAATTTTTGACTACCGCTTTGGACCTTTATCTGGGATTGGCATTTCAGTGGGCTTTTTTTTTATTTAATTTAATTTTTGTTGTCCTTGGCCAGTGTCCCTTCTACATAAAAAAAAAAAAGACCAACACTAAGGTGACTTGAGGTTAGCCAAAGATACTTCCCTTCCGCGAGCTGTGTGTCATGATTCTCCTACACATACTTATAACTACAATCTGCGAAATAATAATAACCAACTTACTTGAATATTCTTTTTCGCGCATTTCAGAGATGTTTATCCTACTCCTTCTCTTCGTTTTCCCCTCTCTTTGAGCCGGGGACCCAGACCACCTCAGACCCGCGGCTCTTACGGCCCCTATTGGTCAAGTGTCCTTGGTGGAAGACTACTTATGGGTCAGATACCCAGACACCGATTTGGCTGAAATACCAAAAAAAAATGTCGGAATTATCAATATCAACTTGCAGTTGCCATAAATGACTTGGGAAACGAACACACGACTTCCCCATACTAGAACCACTAATGTCAAATAGATATACCTAAAATATTCTTATGATTTCGTAAAAAAAAATAAATAAATAAATTAGAAGTTCATAATACTGGCATGGCTAGTTTTGATGTTAAGTCAATACTTAGTAATACTCCTCTTGATGAAACTATTAAAATAATTTCCAATCAACTATTTAAGGATCATGACAGTTAATCTAATTACACACACAAGAGAGAGAGGTAATAGTATGGCAGTGGGTTCTTTCTTGTCTTGACCATAATTGTTTTTTTTTTTTTCTTTTTACCATGGAAGTAATTTTTTTTAATGAATGACTGAATTTAAACACATATTTGACAGAAGACTTGTCGATGACACCTTTCTCTTATTCAAACACTCTCAACACATTCTTAAATGTCTTAGCTATCTAAACTCTAAACATCTTAATGTTGAATACACATGTGCCACAAAAAGCATTGTTTCTCTCGCGTGTTTGGATGTAATGGTGTATCGTAAAAACAATAAGTTACATACAGCAGTTTACCTCAAACCATCTTTCTCAGGTTTGAGAATTACTTTTCTATCTTTTATTCCCCAATTGTTTAAGATTAATGCCGTCAAAACTCTCTTATATCGTTGCTGTTGATTATCCTGTAATTCGTTTACGTTTGACAATGAGATTAACTTCTTAAGGACATTTTTTTTTTTCATAATAATGGGTTTCCGTTCAGTATCATAAATAACACTACTTGCAATTCTTTTGATAGCAAATTTAATAGACCTTTTAATGACACTTACACGACACCTAAGAAATACATAAGATTACTTGCGATTGCAACCTGTTATACTATAATAAAAAGAAAAAAAGAAAGACTCGGTCCCATACTTGAAACATAATATCCTGTCACCAAGTTCATTTTCATCTTCACCAAAAATTTCACTATTGCCTCTTTCTTTAAATTCAAAGACAGTATTCCTACTGGACTCATCTCCAACATCATTTATAAATTTAATTTTTCCAGCAAGAAGATTCGATATATTGGAGAAACTAAGAGAAATCTAGCATATAACCAGTGAACATAAAGGTAATTCGATATGTACAGAGGAACAGTTACCTCATCCCCCATTTTCACCAATAAGAACACATTCACTAGGGCTGGGCGGGATCAGAGTACTGGACCCTAATCCCGCGGATCCGAGTAGAGTTGACGGATCCGATTACCGATGGTGGTACTCGAATCCACTGACAGGAATACTACTCTCTCTGAGACGAATACTCATACGATTAGTCTTTTTGTTTTTTTTTCCCTTTAGCTTCGATATTCAATATTGTACCAAAACCCACCTCGGTACCCTGGCCAGCCCGGTTCGTTGTGTGTGCACGGTGGTGACGGCCATTATCTCCAGTGGCAAAGTGACCCGTAACTCACCTCTTTCTCCGCATGAATCACCTCGCCATCTGGCCTCGCTCCCGGTGTACTCGCCCTGGACTGCCAGCCACCCTTTGTTCCCCGCCAGGACGGTTAAACATTCTTTGCAATTTCCGTGTATTGTCCGTTATCCGTGTACAGACACCTACTGCGAGTTCGTGCCCCCCTTCCGGATCACTTGCCGAACCTCGAAAGAGTTCATGAAGGAGCATGAACTGCTTACAAATCTTTCAGGCGACTCAAATCGGAGTGCAGATCCACTCGCTGCTGCTGCGGGTGCCTCACTTCCCGTTGCCGTCGGCTTTGTCTGCCTGTCTGCCGCGTCCCCTCCCTGCCCCTCGTGCCACTTCCAATCAAGATCCAGCTCTCGACCCCGTGACTTACGTGGCCAATCAGCGGCTGAGGGGCCCATCACGTGATCAGGGATGGAGGGAAACTTGTAGGAAGGAGGCGATAATGGCTGCCGTCACTACAATATGAACGTTATTTGTACTTACCATCGTATTTATAACGAACTCGATATTACCATTGATGAGTATAAAACAGTTTTAGTCATACGTATGAAAATATCTTAGCGACGTATATCAGAAATTTAGTGCTGCCATGCGCGTAACTTTTTTTTACGAACGCTGATTGGCCGGAGCTTAGCCGGCAAAAGGGTATATTATACTACCGCGCATACCCACTCGCCCTTAGCTCAACCAGACTCGTCTCAGAGGGCTAAACAGCACTGCATCCCACCGAAGACACCACCGCTGGCTTTCTGGTTCTCACAAGCGTTGAGGCTAGAAGGTAAAACACGCACTCACCAGAGGGGAGAAATCCAGAGGATGGCGTCGGGTCTGATGGCCAAGGCAGCCCTTAGCTCACCCTGATTAATCTCAGAGAGCTAAGCGGCACTGCATTCCAGCGAAGACGTGGACCCCAGGATTTTCTTTCCCCTAACTCACAGACACTTCTCACCTCCGAAATGTGCTGCGCCCCTCCCCACACCCCACTCATGTATATTTTGTAAGCCCCAAAGAACTACACAGCATCCCCATCCCCTCAACAGCTCTCCACTACCCCACACTCACCACACATGTGTTAATGCAAAGTGGTAGGCCTCAAGGAGCACATCATTTCGCATACAAACAAAATTCTTAGTTACACACATGTAGCGGGCAGCAAAAACATTACACTGTAAGCATCATGGAGGCTCTTTATCATAATTGTCGTCTTTCGAGGGGGTACAAGCTGGGAAGGAGGGCAACAATTTGTAAGACAATGTCAATTATTACAACTGCAGATGCCTTTGTGGTGGTTGGTTGCTGGGCGACATTCTGCTGACTCCGTCACAGAAAGATAATAAGAATCGAATCCTTGTAGAGGAACTGGCTACCACTGCGGTCATGTGGCTTAAATAACACTCAATCTCATCGCCACTAATATTTCATGGCTGGTTATTGCTCTAACTTCCTCAGCGTGAATCCCCTTTAATCCCAGACAACTAAATTTAAAAGCTACATGCACTTATCCCAAAACGAGGAAGCTCTGCTTTTCTTGATCAAAAAAAAAAAAAAGACAACTTTTGTAAAAACAAAAATGATCAATTTCCTAAGGCAATGTTTTTTAAAAAGTATTTCATTGTACATTCAAATAAAACTTATGTAACTTTTATGTAACCATTCTTACAAAATGTAAATCCATATAATTGTATGCCATATGTACTGTTAAAAATCAATGAATACAGGTAGCCGTCCTGCCCGAGGGGTGAGGTGGTAAGAGCCTCATGCCTGTCGTGGGGTGGGCAGGGGTGCTGCCGGCGCGGAAGCTGGCCTGGCGCGGGGGCGCGGGGCGTGGCTGAACTTCACCTTTTCTCCCATACAAGAGCTTGGATCGAATACTCACCCTCAGATACTAACACATACACATCACTCACCACCTGCATCAAGCCCCAGCGACTTTTCCTCACACTATTGTTCCCTTCCTCACCCTATTCTCCACACATACACATCACTCACCACCTGCATCAAGCCCCAGCGACTTTTCCTCACACTATTGTTCCCTTCCTCACCCTATTCTCCACCAATTCTTCATTCTATTCCCACTTGCAATTTCCCCCCCTTCCCCTGTATTGCCTTAATCTTTAACCACTCGCGCCAGTAGCTGCTGGGACATCGTCGAGGAGGAAACCCGTGACAGTTGGCATAGTAGTTACCTCTACATGAATATTCGATGAATACTTTGAAATAAATATATCTGTGATATACCTTGACTCCTTGTCTACCAAACTGGGAATGAATATTCCGTTTAAAATCTAACAGTCTTTCATGAAAACTTAAGAAAGTGTACCTTGTGTCATTTGAAGCAATAAATCGTCAGCATTATTGATCACAAATTCACTTTTTAGTTAAAATTAAACTCTTTTTTGCATGACGGCAACCAAGCGGACTAATATAGAGCGACATGCAACTAACAGACGAGGATGTCGTTGAATGTTTGACTTGCAAAGATAAATTAAAGTACTGTTGAAGTAAAACTTCCAATCTCATCAAACACCTCCGCACCAGATATCCCCTTTGAATATGGCGAGCAGAAGGAAGAAAATGATGCAGGACACAATTTACCAAAACAGCCTAAGATGAGTGGCCAACCAACTTCGATTGACACTATTACCAAAACAACACCATATAGAAGTGACTCGAATAAGAAGAGGGAAATAGATAATCTAGTTGTTAGAATGATTGTGGAAGATTTGCAGCCACTGTCAGTCGTAGAAGACAAAGGTTTTAGACGCCTCATCCATGGCCTTAACCCTCGATAAGAACTTCCGAGTCGTAGGGAGATAAGTAGAACTCTCTTACCTGACCTATATGGCCAAGAAAGAAAGAGTGTGCGAAAAGAGCTGGGGCAAGCCAAACATATCTCTCTGACCACTGACATCTAGACATCAAGGCAGACGAAAGGCTTCATCACTGTGACGGCCCATTTCATATTCCAAGACTGGGTTCTTCGAAACTGTCTTAGAAACTGTGTGCATGACGAAAACCCACACGTCTCAGAACATTGTAGAAGAGTTAAAACTCATCTGTAGCAGATGGAGCTTAATGGAAAAAAAATATGTTCCATTGTAACAGACAATGCTGTCAACATGAATGCAGCAATCAATGAAGTGAATGTTCGTGAAGTACCATGCTTTGCACATACACTTAATCTTGTTGTGCAGGACACAATGAAGAACACTCCTGACGTACAGAGAGTGAAAGAAAAACTAAAGAGAATAGTGACATTCTTCCACCACAGCGTTAAAGCTTCGGATAAATTTATTCACCTGGAGAAACAACAAAGTCTCCCGGTCAAAAAATTGATACAAGATGTTGATACCAGGTGGAATTCAATATATTACATGATGGAAAGATATCTTAAACAGAGTGAACTCGTCACCACCACTCCGTGCTTGCTTGCCAAGAGCGACATGTGTCTGAATGAAGACGGGAATATACTCCTTCAGAGTGTTGTCAATGCACTGGAGCCCTTTGAAGTGTCTACCAAAGAAATGTCGACGGAAAAGGTCACTTCCCTCTCTAAATCATACTAACTATGAGAGGGATTCAACCCTATATAAATTCATGCAGTGACATGGAAACCCTGACCAACTCTATCTCTTTCAACAGGGAATTACAGATGCAAATTGAAAGGAGATTTTCCGGAGTAGAAGGAAAGTTCTTTCTGGCAGCATCCACCTTTTTAGGTCCTCGATTTTAATAGATACCATTTGCCAACACATCAAATATAAAAAGAGTGGAAGAGAGATTGACAGCTCTGATGCGTACAGAGGACATTAGTGCCAGCACATTAGCCAAGGTACCTGAACCTGTCGAGAATACACCACAACCACGTGAAAAGTCCCTGTGGAGTAGGTTTGACAGCAAAATTTGAAAAAAAATGTCACATGTCATGACTTAGCCATCCACAGCCGCCATACACTGAACTGCGGCGGTACGTCGAGGAGCCACACATAGGAAGAAACGACGATGGTGGAAGAACATGCCATCCTCTTCCCTAAACAACAGGAATTGGCAAAGAAATTTATGTGCACACCTGCATCATCTGCTCCATCAGAGCGATTGTTCTCCATGGGAAGTGAATTGATTTCACACAGGCGTAGCAGCCTTAAGGAAAAGAACATCAATATGATTCTTTTCCTTAATAAGAATATGTAAATATTACACTGAGTTTCTTCCCTTACAACTGGCCTTATCTATCTCTCAACATTTTTGTTTCATATGCATTGAAGGATATCCTGTGTGTGATATTGTTTGTGATACTGCACTTTATTTTTCACTTTATTACTAGATCTATGATATGGAAATTATATTTCAAGGAATTACTATTTTTTATACTAGCTGTGATATGGAAACAATTGCATTGTATTTACTTCATTGCCATTAAACCTGTGATACGGAAATAATTATATTATATTTAGTTGATTTCTAAACCTGTGATACGGATAATATAATTTTTTTTTTTCATTAAAGAACGCTCATTACAAAATCATATTATATATGTATTTCTATGTTTGAGGATGGATATGATATCTATGTACATAAAGAATATTTAATTAAAATTTACACTAATGTACGTTTATTTCTTATCTATGGAATGTTTTATATAGACCGAATATAATTTCCTTGGTAGAGTGTAATCCAGTGTGTATTTTTTTCTCATGTAACTGTCAGTAAAAAAAAAATAAAAGTCAGCGTTCTTAAAAAAAATGTTTCAATTATAATTCCTGAAAGCCACACTTGTACTAATATATATTTCGTCCTATAGCAGCATGAATAATGTTCATTGCATACTCTAAACAAAGTATACCTATAATATCACCAACAATAGAACTAACAAATTAATATTCATTATTCAATGCATAACAAAAATAAATTTGTGAAATATAATGATAACATATTGAAAGCTAAAATATGAGGGTGAGATAACTCTGTGGAGTGAGGCAACCACCCGCCGTGGAGCTTGGACCCGAGTATAGGCAGGGATCCGTGAGCGAGCTGGGACCCACGTACAGGCAGGGATCCGCGAGCGGCGTGGGACCAGATTACTATATGGGATTCGATTACCGCCGGGACCCGATACCGTCAGGGATCCGCGAGCGGCCTAGGATTCGATTATCAGCCGGGATCTGAGTACCGCCGGGACACGAGTACTGTGCGGATCCCTCTCTCTCACTAGTTTCCCAACCTGCATTCCGAACCCGAATCCCACCAATCCAGCAAGTTCAAGTTCTCGGATCCACGAATCCTAAAATGTCGGATCGTGCCCAACTCTAGCACTGAGCTGTCAGTCAGGGATGCGTTCACTTCCCACTCCGTCCCTGTCTCTCTCTCTCTCTCTCTCTCTCTCTCTCTCTCTCTCTCTCTCTCTCTCTCTCTCTCTCTCTCTCTCTCTCTCTCTCTCTCTTTGAGCAGCATATTTCATAACTGTTAATCGGCTGTGTGTTCTGCACTAATAAAACCGTGTGACTCCTGCTCTATCCTGTTTTTGTCTGCCCTGTTTCCAAGACGAGCTCCATACAACCCGCAAGACCCCTGGACACGGGCCCCATGTGATTGGATAAGTTAACAGTGTTAATAGACCTAAATCCTGACAACGAGTCACTGTCGGCAGT
>NC_087164.1:2053505-2141005 GCF_035594125.1 Scylla paramamosain | reverse complement strand
TTAACTACGGTAAGGTTCCCAAGGATTGGAAGTTAGCTTACGTTACCCCCATAGAAAAGAAAGGCGACAATTCACTTCCAAGTAACTACAGACCTATCAGCCTTACATCTGTAGTATGTAAACTAATGGAAACAGTGATTCGCAATAATTTAGCGAACTTTCTAGAGGAAAATTATTTAATCAATGACTCAGCATGGCTTCCGAAACGGACGTCCTTGTCTAAGCTGCTTGATTTCTTTTATGATGTTTTCACCATTTACAACGAAACAAAGGCAGTAGATATAGTGTACCTAGATTTTCAAAAAGCTTTTGTCAAATTTCCCCACAAGCGGCTACTAGCTAAATTGAAGTCACATGGTATAAATGTAAAACTTCTCAATTGGCTTGAAGACTGCCTGTCTGAGAGAAAGCAGCGCGTTGTTTTAAATTGTAAATTTTGTGCTCGGCCCTGTTCTTTTCCTTATTTACGTTAATGATATCGATGAGGGCCTCACCTGTAAAGTATCAAAGTTCGCTGATGATACAAAAATAGTTAATAAAGTAGTCACGTCAAAGGATGAAAGGAAATTACAATCTGATCTCGACCACTTAGCCATTTGGTCAGACAAGTGGCAGATGAGCTTCAGTGTAGATGAATGTAAAATGTTGCACATTGGTAGTGATAACGATCACACTGATTACTTAACGGTATCGAGTTTCTCAAGGTTAATGAGGAAAAGGACTTGGGCGTTATAATTACCTCAGACCTCAAGTCAAGTAAACACTGCTCGGAAGTAGTTAAAACAGCAAATAAATTGGTTGGGTTTATTGGTAGGACTTTCGAATTCAAATCAGAAGGGGTAGTTCTCACATTGTTTAATACACTTGTCCGACCTCTACTTGAGTACTGCGTCCAGTTCTGGTCACCCCATTACAGGAAAGATATAGAATAGACAAGCTGGAGAGAGTCCAAAGAAGAGTTACCAAGTTGATCCCACGACTGCGGAATAAGCCTTATGAGGAACGCTTGAGGGAACTCAACTTGTTCAGTTTAGAGAAACGGCGAATGCGAGGAGACTTAATTGAACTGTTTAAAATGTGTCGGGGCTTTGATAACGTAAATGTAAACAACCATCTCATCATCTCATCATTCCAATACCACTAAAAATAATGGTTACAAGATTATAGGTAAGCGTTTCAGATCAGACGAGGCTAAGTATTATTTCTTTAATATAATTGTAAATGTCTGGAACTCTCTCCCAGCACATATTGTCGATAGTAATACACTATAAATTTTTAAACACTTCGCAGCAACCCCTCATATAACGTACTTGGCGCCTACATAAAATTGTTTTTTTTTTTTTTCTTTTTAGTTACTGTAGTGAATAGTATAATTTATCTTTCATCCTTTCTCATCACATCTTAGCCTTTCTTTTTCCCTTCTTTTTTTCCTTCCTTGACCCCAAGAGTCCTCCAGCCTCTAACTCTTAGAATTTGTAGTGGCAGTGGTAGAATAGACACAGAAAGCCTCGTTAGGCACAGTAAGACTGTTGCTGTCTGTTCTTTCCTTTGTATTCTTTTGTATTCCTCCTTAGTCAGAGGTTCTTTTCTAAGGTCAGAAGCACTTCTCGAAGTCAGAAGCTCTTCTCGAAGGTCAGAGCTCTTCTCGAAGTCAGAGGCTCTTCTCAAAAGTACCAAAATATGAGCCGGAAATATAAATCAAAATAAGAAAAATATTATAATTTCCGATATCATTCCCAGAATTGACACAGTCAGAATACTTTATGATAAGGCGTTCAGCACGAACTCGAGGCTCATCTATCTATGCACATAGGAAGGAATTCATTTAATAAATTTCTAGAGCAACTTCTATGATCAGGGAACTTTGTTCAGAAAGGATGGATTACACTTGAATTCCGTAGGGTCAGCAAGACTTGGACGCCTCTTTCATGAGGTGATGAATTAGTATAAATAAAAAAATAATGCCAGTCAACAGGAACATGCAACGACAGCGTAGTAATTAATGACGAAAGTGCCCCATCTGTTCGCGAGAATCTCAAGTTTTGTTATGTCAATGCACGGAGTTTGAGAAATAAATTTCAGGACTTAGAAGAGTTCGTTTACAACGAGAAACAGGATGTTATCGGATTGATGGAATCCCGGATTAATATATCCAACAAAGATTTCTTAGATGAATTTGCACTTTCAGGAAACATCTTGTTCAGCTTGTGAGAGACAGTGCAGAGAAGGAGGTGGAATGTTCCTCTACGTTGTCTAGTCTTCACCCAAAAAAGTCACACAAAAATAGGTAACATAAATGCGTCCTACATTCAACTAAACTTAAAAGTACATAAGTTTATAATTGGTATTATGTATCGACTGCCAACCTTATGAGCAAATAGCAGAAATTTGTAACTAAAATTAATCAATTGTTGTGGGGGATTTTAATTTACCAGTCCGTAGATGGGGCGATCCTTTAAATTCACAGGAAAGTAGTCTACAACAACTTGTAATGCATCCAACAAGAGGTCAAATTATATGAGATCTTGTATTAACGACAAATGAAAACATTGTTATTAATTTAGAAGTCGGACCAGTATTCAACTTCAGTGACCACCGGGTATGGATGTAAATAAATCTACAGTAAATAAAAGTAAAAGAAACATTTTGGCCAACTGTGACTGAAATGTAAACTTAGAAAGTACTAAAATAACGTGGCGTAGAAGAAATTTACTTCAGACCTTAACAAAGCTCTTGTAAAATATATTCCTGTGAAAAATTGTCAAAAATCGTTAACAATAAATCCAAATGGTGGAACGCGGACATAAAAAAAAAATAGTCTCTCAGCCAAACAACGCGCGTATCATAAATACAGATAAAAAAAAAATAACGATGACAAAACAGAACATGATCGATTGCCTTGTCATTGTATAAAAAAAAAAAAAGAGTCAATAAGAGAAACTTTAAACTTCATATTGGTAATTCATGTAAAACAAATATAAGGAATTCTTCAGTTACATTAAAAATAAAAGATATTAACCTCTACAACTGGGCATCTTGTCTTGAAAAATGTGAAACACACTGACAATGAAATTCAAATGGCTGAGAATCTAAACGACTACTTTGCATTCATATTCACTAAGAAAAAAAAAAAAGATTGAATATTTGCCTCACATTCAAACCCTAAAGCCGCTGTGGAGTAGAACGCTCCACAGCACACCAAGAGGACGAGAGAATAATAACAAGAATAATCAAGAACAACGTAAGGCCAACGGATCCTGGAAGAAGACTGAAACTTCAAATTTACTACAAAAATAAGAAAACGAGCCACCTCCTCCTCAAGAACAGCCCCGAAACCAAGAGAGAAGATACGCAGAAGTCACATGTCGTATATAGATTTACTTGCAAACAAGGAAACTGCGAAGTCCTACCATCATCTTACATCCGCATGACTACTACAAAACTCTTTCGAAGGTTAACAATGCACCTAGCAGCAGGCGCCCCTAAAAAACATCTAATGGAAGAACATGGCATCGCTATTACAAGAAAAAACCCTAGAACAAAGCACATAAATAATCGATGGATATAACGATGGACGACGCCTAAGCATCTTAGAAGCCCTCCACATAGAAGGAAATAGTCCGAAGTTAAACACTCAGTCAGAAGACCTTCAAGCCCTATCAAGCATGAAGAAATCAAGAAAGAAAAACGAAGCGGAAACCTCAACGAGCCACGCGACAAAGTACCCAATCAGCGGTTCCGCCTATAGTGCTTAGCTAGTTCTGATCCCGTGCGTGCTGCATATAAAGCGCGCAGAGAGCAGACAACCTCATTCATTAAAAAAATAGCAATGTGGTCTGCCCACAGTCTTTTTTCTCTACAGTCTTTCCATTTTTAACTATACACCTTCCTCTGTCCAAACTCTTCTTCATTCACCTTCTTTCTCTAATTAAAGTAAAAGTAAAAGTAAAGACAACCTCATTCTCACCACCAACACCGCAGAGAGATCAATCACCAGCTACTGAAGAAGGGTCAAGGGACCCGAAATCCGGATCTAGCATGCATGGTTAGCTACGGCCAAACCATAAGCATTCTTGAAAAAAGAATATAAGACACTGCTAAGGTGTAGAGAAAATACATTGAAGAAAATAATAAATGCAGAGCTTGCCATCACTTTTAATGATATATATATATATATATATATATATATATATATATATATATATATATATATATATATATATATATATATATATATATATATATATATATATATATATATATATATATATATATATATATATATATATATATATATATATATATATATATATATATATATATATATATATATATGTGTGTATGTATTTTTAGTGTGAAGAACTATCTAGGTACTAAAAAAAAGTAGAGTGCAGTAAGAAGGATGTCATACGTCTGATAGAATCTTACCAGAAGAGGGACGTGTTTTGGGACCTTTCTTTCATAGAGTTTAGAAACCACCAACGCCGTGACTTTCTTTTCCTTTTACTGACATGATGTTCATGAATAAAAATATACGTGGCCGCAGCCAACTGCACATTTGCACTCATGGCTACGGTCAGGAAGAAACTGGACGATACTATTGCACCACGGAACGATGATACAGCACGCGGATACGCAACATGTGGATACAATACCTTGTTGCACCATATCGCATCACTAGGTGATATGCATATCACTAGTTATGCATTTTTAAGCACATGTACTTCCCAGAAAAAAAATAAAAAATAAATAAATAAATAAAAATAGGTGCGATTAATAAAATTTAAATAAACAAAAGACCAGGACAGGTTAATTTCCCTACGAACATTGAAGAGGGCTAAAAACGAGCTTGCTAATCACTTATCCATATTATTCAACAAATCATTAAACATTCGGCAAGTTTTTGAAGATGTTTTCGAAGAAGCGCCTCATCAGATTACACGAATGTAAGGATTGCATGTAGATTTTATGTAGGAGAAGTAGACCTCATCTCTCTTACTTTTCTCTCAAATTTCATGTTGTATCATTTCCCTTTTCCGGCCAGCTTCGGTTGGAAGGACTGGGGGGGTGGAGGAGGAGCCTTCTCCTGTTGCTATTCTGGCTCTCTTACTTATAGAGAAGAATAATTACCCAAACAGTCTAGTAAGGACCTCAGGATCTGTTGCTGTTTGGATCTCCTTTGTATTCTTTTGTATATTTCTCCTCTTTCTCCTCCTCCTCGTCTTCTTGAGTATACATATCAAACGTTATAATTGCTAAATTAGCATACCGCGTTATATCCACGAATCTATAGAGAGATGGAGATGTGAGAGTGAAAGTGAGGGTGAGAGGGGAGTGGGTAGGTGATACATTTGGATGGGAAAAAAAAAAGAAAAAAAAAATATATATATATATATATATATATATATATATATATATATATATATATATATATATATATATATATATATATATATATATATATATATATATATATACATATATATATATAAAGAGAGAGAGAGAGAGAGAGAGAGAGAGAGAGAGAGAGAGAGAGAGAGAGAGAGAGAAGGTCTTCACCGCTTCCTTTCTTCCTTCTTCTACCTTCTGCTCCTTTTCCTTTTCTTCCTCCTCATCCTCCTCCTCCTCCTCCTCCTCCTCCTCCTCCTCCTCTTCCTCCTCCTTCTCCTCTTCCTCCTCCTCTCCTATTCCTCCTCCTCCTCCTCCTCCTCCTCCGGTTTATGAACCGGCTTGTGGGAGATTCGATCGTCCGAGGACAGCTGGTGGAATTTTGTGGATTAGTCCCGTCTCGCAGGAGGAGGTACTGCCTTCCTGGAGCCTCCCTAGGGGACATCACTGCTGCCATCGAGGATACGACCAAGGACGCCACTACTAACACCCTTTATGTTATCCGCGCAGGCACAAATGACGTCCAGCGGTCCCGATCAGAAGAACTGATGGCGAAATACAAGGAAATGATTCGCAAATACAAGACAAAATCAAATAATATTGTAATTTCAGGCATTCTCCCGAGAATCAACGCGAACGCAAGGTTCTACAACATTGCGTTCAGTATAAATAACAGATTAAAGACTCTCTGCCAACAGGAAAACGTGGAGTATCTTAACATGTGGAACGATTTTTATAATGAACACAGACTCTTCCAGAGAGACGGCCTTCATCTGAACTCTGTGGGAGCAGCCAGGATGGCCAGATTAATCCATGAAAAAAGTTCGTCTCCACAGATCAAAAAAACGCGCGGGCGCCAGCAACAGGACCAGCGTCGTAAACACTAACGTAATTATTTCATCCACAGGTTCAGACAAGATCAGAGCTTGTTACTTCAATGCCCGTAGTTTACGGAATAAATTAAATGAGCTGGAAGCTCTTATTTATCTTGAAAACTACGACATCATAGGCGTCACGGAAACGTGGATAAATTCATTAAGCAGGGATTACTTAGCTGAGTACGCACTCCCTGGCTACACCATTTTTAGCTGCGAGAGAACTCACCGTGCGGGAGGCGGTGTTATGTTTTATGTAAAAAGTAATCTTCATCCCCGTTTACTCCCAACCCCAACCATTGCTAATATAGACGTCACTTTCATCCAGTTAGAAAAAATCTCGTAAAATAACATTAGGTCTCGTCTATCGTCCTCCAGCCCAGTCACCCGCTACAGACGAAAAACTTTATGACCTTATCGCGGACATTTGCTGCGTTAATAATTGCATAATTATGGGGGACTTTAATCTTCCAGTCACGAGGTGGCGTGAACCACTGACGGCTCACGCAGGCCAGCATCTCTACGGGTGTATCCTTGAAAGCTCCCTCCACCAGCACGTCATGCATCCGACGAGAGGTAACAATATCCTAGATATTGTTTTAACAACTGGTGAAGAGTCAGTAAAAGACCTAAAAATTGGACCAGAACTGAGTTCCAGCGATCATCGTAGCTTACTTTTCACCATAGATTTTGACAAAGCTAAAGTAAGCGAAAGTAAAGAAAAAGTGCCAGACTATCGGCGTGCTAACTTTGAGAGACTTCGCATGCAGCTTGCATCCATAGACTGGAATGAACTGCTGGGAACACCAGACATTAACAACGCATGGGAAGTGTTTGCTAAAAAGTTAAATGAAACTACGTTTCTGTGTGTACCGCAACGAAACAGACGGAAGGTAAAAAACACCAAACCAAAATGGTGGAACAATGAAATTAGATGCTGCCTTCTGGCTAAGAAAAATGCGTACCACAAATACATACTAACACAAAATAATGATGATAAACTAGAGCACGACAGATTACGTAGAAAAACTAAAAAGCTGATCAAATGCAGCAAAAAATCTGTTGAAGCTCAGATTGCGAACTCATGTAAAACGAACCCAAAAGAATTTTACAGTTATGTAAAAGCAAAAAGGGTCTTAACATCAACGATTGATCCATTAATAACAGAAAATGGTAAACAAATAATAAGTGAAACAGACATGGCGAATACCCTGAACGAGTACTTTTCAACCGTCTTCACGACTGAGGATGTTCTGGGCAGTCTGCCGACCCCCACGCCTCAGTCACGAGGCACCACGCTGCCAGACTTCACCATCACAGAAAGTGAAATCCTCTCAGTCACAAAGAGCATGAACGTAAACAAAACACCCGGGCCAGACAAGATATCACCCAGGCTTCTTAAAGAAGCAAGAAATGAGCTCGTGAAACCGTTTACAATTTTATTCAATAAAACTTTACTAGCGGGTAAAGTTCCCCACGAATGGAAACTAGCAAATGTCACGCCAATCTTTAAAAAAAGGAAATAAATCTCTCCCAGCCAATTACAGGCCGATCAGTCTCACTTCAGTAGTGTGCAAGCTGATGGAAACAATAATCAGAGAAAACTGTTAAATATTTAGAAGAAAATAGAATCATAAAGGATTCGCAACACGGTTTCAGAACCAAGCGTTCCTGCTTAACAAACTTACTAGACTTCTTTTATGAAGTATTTAACTCGTATGACGAGACAAAAGCTGTTGATATTATCTACCTTGATTTCCAGAAAGCTTTCGACACTGTTTCCCATAAGAGACTCATCAGTAAAGTAAAAGCTCACGGCATTGCCGGAAACACCCTGAAATGGCTGAGAGACTGGCTCTCTGACAGAAAACAGAGTGTTGTGATTAATGGAAAAGAGTCAGAGTGGCATAAGGTAGATAGCGGCGTTCCTCAAGACTCTGTATTAGGACCAGTACTCTTCATAATGTACATAAATGATATTGATGAAGGGATAAACTGCAAAATAAGTAAATTTGCAGACGACACCAAAATAACAAGTAGAGTAACGTCTGTGTCATAATGGCAGGAACTGCAGTGTGACCTCAATAAACTAACAAGCTGGGCAGAAAAATGGCAGATGAGATTCAATATAGAAAAGTGCAAAGTTCTACATATCAGAAGCAACAATGTTCAGGCGAGATATGTAATGAATAACATGCCACTGTCAAGTGCTGATAAAGAAAAAGATCTTGGTGTCGTTGTGTCAAACGACCTAAAGCCGAGTCAACACTGCACAGAAACAGTAAAGACGGCAAATAAATTAGTAGGGTTCATTGGAAGAACCTTTGAATTTAAATCAGAAAAGGTTATTCTTGCCTTATATAACTCATTGTGCGCCCTCATCTAGAATACTGTGTAGAGTTCTGTTCCCCATACTACAAAAAAGACATTGAAAAACTAGAAAAGATACAGCGCAGAGTCACAAAGATGATTCCAAGATTGCGCAATAAGCCGTATGAGGAACGACTGGAAGAACTAAACCTATTTAGTTTAACAAAGCGCAGGATAAGAGGAGACCTAATTGAAGTGTTCAAAATTTTCAAAGGATATAGTAACATTGATGCACATAAATATTTTACCATTGATCATTCTAACCTAACAAGAAATAATGGATTGAAGATTATACCCAAACGTTTTAAATCCCATGAGGCAAAACATTTTTTCTTTAATCGTAGAGTAAATATATGGAATAAACTTCCTGCCGAAATTGTGAACAGCAATACTATTAAATAATTTAAAAATAAAATAGACAAATATTTAAAAGCAAATCCCCAACAAGCTCTCTTCTTGTCCGAATAATTACTAAATACACTAATAAACTCTTATTTTACATCAGTTTTAATATAACTTGTATTAACTTTCAGATAGGCGTATAGAGTTCACCATAGGGTGAATAGTAGAACTTCCTTTCATCCTCTCCTATGAAAATTTCCATGTCAGTTTTTCCATACTGCATGGTACTTTTCCCAACTATTTCCATGCCAGCGCAAGCTGGAGGGAGTGGTGGGTGGGGAGGAGCCTTCTGCTATGCTGTCCTGTCTCTCTTCCCTGTAGCTAGTTAGAAGTAGTTACCAAACAGCCTTGCAAGGACCAAAAGGTCTGTTGCTGTTTGGCTTTCCTTTGTATTCCTTTGTATTCCTCCTCCTCCTCCTCCTCCTCCTCCTCCTCCTCCTCCTCCTCCTCCTCCTCCTCCTGAAGATGAAGATATGAGGGCGAGATTGAGAGTGAGAGAGTGAGAGTTCAGTGGGTAGATGACAGATCTAGATAAAGGAAAATATCGGTAGAAAGAGAAAGAGAGAAGTTAAAATGTATTAAGAAAGGGAGAGATGAAAATGAGAGTGGTAGTGAGAGGGGAGTGAGGAAGTGATGGATTTGCATATATAAAAAAAAAAAAATTGAGACAGAGCCAAAAGGGAAACTGAAAGAGGAGTGAGAGAGAGAGAGAGAGAGAGAGAGAGAGAGAGAGAGAGAGAGAGAGAGAGAGAGAGAGAGAGAGAGAGAGAGAGAGAGAGAGAGAGAGAGAGAGAGAGATGGAAATGTGAGAGTGAAAATAAGAATGAAAGTAGGTTGTGTAGCTGCTGGCTATAGACGGAAAAACAATTAGGAGAGAGAGAGAGAGAGAGAGAGAGAGAGAGAGAGGGGGGGGTTATGGTTGTTGATGATGTTGTTGTTGTTGTTATTGTTTTTAGTATATGTAATGATAACAAATTATGTAATTAATAATAATAATAATAATAATAATAATAATAATAATAATAATAATAATAATAATAATAATAATAATAATAACTGATGATACAGTACCGTTAGTTTCAGTTGTAGTAGTAGTAGTAGTTGTTGGGTCCGAAACATAATGATACGTTGGTGGGTTTATTCGGGGTTCAATTGAGTTACTCAGATGTTCGGGGTTTTGGGGTTTCACACTGTGTATTTTTAATCTGTGTCGAAGCCAATGAAATAAATAGCAGGTGTGGTACACTTTAGTTCTGCTCCAGCTGTCTTAGGACTCACACGTTTTATTCCCTGTCCTACTCGCCTAATACACATTGCTAGCAAGGATGGCTCAGAGTATAACAGGTTATGGGCCCAGGAACAGACTGTATTTTGACGGTGATGAGCGCAAGTACGAGTTATGGGAAGTGAAGTTTTTGGGCTACATGCGGCTACAGAAATAGCATAATGTGATTGATCCTCCTGCATCAAGTACGACTGCTGCAGACGTTACCAAAAATGCCGAGGCATTTGCGGAGTTGATTCAGTTCCTGGATGACCGTAGTCTATCCCTTGTGATGCGTGATGCGAAGGACGATGGACGTGAGGCACTGAGGATTTTACGGGAACACTACTTATCGAAAGGTAAACCCAAGGTCATATCACTGTACACGGAGCTCACAACGTTGCTTAAGGGAGAAAACGAGAGTGTTACAGACTATGTGATTCGAGCCGAGACGGCGGCAACTGCACTTAAAACGTCTGGTGAAACTATTAGTGACAGCTTGTTGGTGGCAATGGTGCTTAAGGGTTTACCTACGGAATTCAAGCCATTTATGACTGTAATTACACAAAGAGAAAAGGCATTGACATTTGCTGAGTTCAAGGTGTCTCTCAGAAGTTTCGAGGAGACAGAAGTCGTGCGGCGACAAAAGTGACAGTGACAGAGTGATGAGGATAGAGTCTCGTAAATTCAGTGGTACGTGTTTCAAGTGCGGTCTTCAGGGTCACAAATCGGTCGACTGCCGTGTCTCTAGACCGAACCAGACTTTAAGAAGATGGTGTGAGAACTGCAGGAATAACTCCCACGATACGAAGTTTTGTTGGAAGAGTTCGGGGGGTAACAGTGGTAAAGACTCTGCCAGGAACGTAAAAGATTATAGTGATGATTATGACAGTCAGAGCCACAGTTTTGTGTTTAAAGTGGGGCTTCGGAGATCAGAGACTGAATCATGTGTTGTGGTTAACAAGTTAATGGTGGACTGTGGTGCAACTACTCATATAATCAATGACGACTCCAAATTTGTGTGTTTTGACAAGCAATTTGATCCTGAGAGACATTTTATTGAACTAGCTGATGGTAGTAGAACCAATAATCTGGTTAAAAAGAAGGGTGATGCCTGTGTTACCCTTGTAGACTCTTGTGGTAATGTTCATACAACAATTCTGGAAAATGCTCTCTATGTACCTTCCTTCAAGCAAGATATTTTCTCGGTTCAAGCTGCCACTGAGAAGGGTGCATCAATCGAGTTTAAACCAAATTCTGCAGAGTTAACATCTACAAACGGTACAAAGTTTGACATAGTTAAGCATGGTAGACTGTATTTCTTAAACAATACTGTGTGTTCAAATAGGGCGTCCTATACATTGAGACAGTGGCATGAAATTCTCGGTCATTGTAATGTGAGTGATATTTTGAAACTTGAAGGTGTAGTGAACGGGATGAAAATTAGTGACAAAAAGGACTTTGATTGTGGCATTTGTGTTAAAGGGAAAATGACTCGGTTTAGAAACAGACAAGCTGATGAGCGTTCAAAAGCTAAACTAGATATGGTACACTGTGACCTAGCTGGTCCCATTGATCCTGTTGCCAAGGACGGTTTTAAGTATGCACTCAGTTTTGTTGATGATTACTCCGGTCTTATCATGATATACTTCCTCAAATATAAGTGTGACACCTTACAGGCAACTAAGCATTTCATAGCAGACATTTCTCCCTATGGCTCAGTGAAATGTCTCAGAAGTGATGAAGGTACGGAATTTACTTCTAATGCATTCGCAGATTTACTCGTGGAAAATAAAATCAAGCATGAAATGTCTTCTCCCTACTCACCTCACCAAAATGGTACCGCTGAAAGAGGCTGGCGTACTCTTTTTGAAATGGCCAGATGTTTACTAATAGTCTGGTCTGCCAAAGTTTCTGTGGACGTATGCCGTTATGGCCTCTGCTTACATTAGAAACAGATGTTATAACCTTAGGATTAAGAAGACTCCATTCGAGGCTTTTGCAGGTAAAAAGCCAAATATTAGTAATATGCACATTTTTGGTTCTGTATGTTATGCCTATGTACAACAGAAGAAAAAACTTGATGCCAGAAGTGAGGATGGAATTTTTGTAGGCTATGATAAGTCTAGTCCAGCATACTGTAATGCCCGGGTATTATTGTTGTTTAGTCTAAGTTGCCTTTATTTCTTTCTGTGGGATTGAGTGTGTGACGTGCGTGTGTGTGTGTCAGCTGTGCCTGGTGTCTGGCAGTGGTGCATGGATGGCGGGAGAGAAGTCGCGTGACTGCAGTGACTGGGCAGTGTGTTGTTGGCCCCGCTCTGGATAACTTGTCTTTGCGTGTCCTCCGTGCCGAGTGCCTGTTGCGTGAGCCTGAAGAGTTTGACTGTCCCTGCCTGTGTCTGTAACTGCCTGTAACTAACGGAACTAGTAAAGGAAGAAAGTGTTGCCCACTGTTTGTCTACCCGCTCTGTCTGGCTGTGCGTGAATCACGTGGGACGTGGTACCCTTAGCATCTCTTGTCTAGCCTGCTGGTGTTCCCGAGTGCTGTCCTGACTGTCGGGGAATTGTGGGCGTCTACGGGAGTGCTGAGGTTTGTGCTTTCGTAACAATGGCGTCAGGAGTGGGATGCTAAGTGTGTGCTCGTACAGACCTACGTGACTCGAGTGGAGAAACCATGGCAGACAAGGTGGTAGACAAAATGGCGGGCGAGAGTGGTGCTGCTGACCAGTGTGAGGGACTGAGTGGGTCTAGTCACGACTCTAGTGATGCTGGTGACGAGAAGCCCACCCAGATGGACCTCCTCATGTCCCAACTGGCGAGTATGGCTCAGAAGCA
Organism: Scylla paramamosain; assembly: GCF_035594125.1. NCBI lineage: Eukaryota > Metazoa > Arthropoda > Malacostraca > Decapoda > Portunidae > Scylla > Scylla paramamosain. The sequence goes on along the minus strand of NC_087164.1, from coordinate 2,127,871 downwards.
GGAGGAAAGGCACGAGCAAACCGTGGCAACACAAGCTGCCCAAACTGAACGACTGATGGAAGCCCTGCAAAGCAGCCTAGGTTCTCTGAGGGCTGAAACGCAGGCGTATACTGATCGCTCGTGTGAGGCAGTGAAACAGGAGGTAAAAAGTGAACTCCAAGCCTTGCGGGAAGAGGTGGCAGACCTGCGTGAGGGCGCGAGTGTTTGGCGGCAGGGCGTGTGGCCGCCACGTGGCGTCTTGGCGGGAGGTGTACAGCTGCCCGCAACCCCCGCCTGGCCTCCCGTGACTAGCCCAGGACCTGAAGGGAGTGTGGCCTCAGCCCCACCTGCTGTTGGGGGCCTTGGATGGGGCCCTGTCGGGGAAGCAGGTCCTTGGGAAGCACCCGAGATGGCCGTTGGGGGCTGGCCGCCCACCCGGGACAGGAGGGGAGGGCTTAGCCTGCCCCCTACACCGCCGGGCTCACCTCCCCGTGCCGCCTCCCCGCCCCCGAGCCCTAAGGCAGCCCGCTCGTCACCTCGTCACGTGAGACGCAAGCCAGCGGAGTACGATGGTAAGGTCAGCTGGGAGTCTTACGTCGCCCAGTTCGATATGCTGGCCTTGGCCCAGGGCTGGGGGGAGGCAGAGAAGGCCCTGCAACTAGCGACAGCGCTGCGAGGCCCGGCGTTGGAAGTGCTGGGTCATCTCCCTGCCAGCCAGCGCACCTCATACGCAGCAGTGTCCGAAACTTTGCGGCGACGTTTCGGACACCGTCATCAGGCGGAGGTATACCGCGCCCAGCTTAAGAAGAGGACGCGAGAGAAGGACGAAACCCTTTCCCAGCTGGCGCAGGACGTAGAAGGGCTGGTGAGGAGGGCGTATCCAAGCGCGGCCGAGGACATGGTCGTTGTTCTGGCGCGCGACGCGTTCGTAGACGCCCTCCAGGACCACCAGCTCCAAATCTATGTGAAGCAGGCACACCCAGCTGACGTGCAGGTGGCGTTGGCACGGGCTATGGAGTTTGAGGCCTTCCTACAGACGACGACCAGCCTCTCTTCTCTTGCCCAGCCTCGCGGTGAGGTACGGGGCCGGAAGGCGAAGGTGAAGCACAAGGCGGCGTCACGGGAGGCGAGCCCGTCCGAGTTCGCCGGCCGCTGTTGGGGCTGCAGTGAGAGAGGCCATAGACGCAGCCAATGTCCGAGGGGACGAAGGACGCGCTCCCTCGATCGGCCTAACTCCAAAGCCTTCCAGACGTGCTGCGCCGCATGCGGCAAATCGGGCCACCGCTCCAGCGCCTCCCCCAAGCCCAAGGAGGTTGCTGAGGCGGGAAACAGCAGCGGGCTGGAGGAGGGGGCGACCTCACAGCCTGCCAAGGTGCCAATGCCCCGTGCTGTGTAAAGTGCCACCTCACCGTCAGCGCAGTGCAGGTACGAGGTGCGGTTGATGGAAGGCCTTGCTGCATGACCATTGACAGCGGGGCTGAGCGCACCATCGTGCAGCGGAGGCTGGTAAGTGCTGAGTGGCTCCCGTGCACCGTGGACAGGCTGTGTGGAGTAACGGGGGACTGCATGCCGTTGCAAGGCCCAGTAGACGTTCGAATAAGTGTCGGCAGCGCGGAGGTGAACCTGCCCGTGTATGTTGCCGAGCTGGAGGAAGAGTGTCTGCTGGGTTACGACTACCTGAAGAAGACCAGGGCCTGCGTAGACTTTGGACGGAAGGTGATAAAGGTATGTGGATACGATGTGCCTTTCCTTCCGGAGGTCGGCCGGTCGGAGGTAGTGACGACACGGCGGATGCAGTTGGCCCCGCGCTCTGAGTGTCGAGTACAGTGTCGACTCGCACGGCCGATGCAGAGCACGGAGGGCCTAGTGGAACCAGCCAGCGACTGTCGACTGGCTGACGGAGTGGCAGTCGGAAGGAGCCTCGTGCAAGCGGGGGAGAAGGTAGTCACTGTCTTACTGGCTAACTTCTCCGACGAGGCTCGCAACATACCCGCCGGGACAGCGGTGGGCGAGTGCGTGGAGGTGCAGCGTGCCGAGGCACCGCCGCAGGGTGAGCGGGCGGCCGAGGGAGCCCCGCTGCCGAGCTTCCTGGAGGATCTAGCGACCCGGAGCGCTGTCAATCTGACGGAGGCGCAGACGGAGCTCGTGTGTGACACCCTGGGCCGGTACGCCGATGTGTTCAGCCAGAGCGCCTCGGACTTGGGTCGCACGTCACTGGTGAAACACACGATCAACACTGGCACCCACGCACCGGTCAAGAGCCCACCCCGACGCATCGCACCAGCAAGGCGCGAAGAAATGCAGCGTGCAGTGAACGACCTGGCCACGCAAGGGGTAATCGAGCGATCAGACAGTCCTTGGTCGTCGGCGGTAGTCCTGGTAAAGAAGAAAGATGGAACGCAGAGCTTCTGTGTGGACTACCGGGCCCTGAACGACGTGACGGTGAAGGACTCTTACCCCCTGCCGAGGATAGACGACACGCTGGACGCTCTGGTCGGGGCCTGCTGGTTCAGTACACTTGACCTGAAGTCAGGGTACCACCAGGTGGAGATGGCGGAGGAGGACAAGCCTAAGATGGCCTTCTCTTTCGGGCAGGGCCTGTGGCAGTTTAACGTCATGCCATTTGGCCTCTGCAACGCCCCGGGCTGTTTTGAGCGGCTGATGGAGCGAGTGCTAGACGGCCTGCAGTGGAAAACGGCACTCGTATATCTGGACGACGTGATAGTCTTCGGGAGCACCTTCGAGCAGGAGCTGGGGAGGCTGGAGGAGGTTCTGCAGCGCCTGAGGAAGGCCAATCTCAAGCTTAGCCCCAAGAAGTGCCTCCTCTTCCAGCATGAGGTGCCGTTCCTGGGACATGTCGTCAGCAGTGGTGGCGTGCGCACCGACCCTGGCAAGGTGGCAGCGGTGGCTGACTGGCCCACTCCCTCCAACGTAGCTGAAGTGAGGAGCTACTTGGGCCTCTGCACGTATTACCGCCGTTTCGTGCCCAACTTTGCCACCTTAGCTGCTCCTCTTAACCGTCTCACCAAGAAGGGGGCGAGCTTCCGCTGGGATGAGGCATGTCAGGCGGCCTTTGACAGCTTGAAGGCGGCGCTTGTGGAGGCGCCCGTCTTGCCTTACCCTGACCCGAAGCTGCCCTACCTGCTTGACACCGACGCCAGTGCCGAGGGCGTCGGGGCTGTGCTGTCGCAGGTAAAGGACGGCAAGGAACACGTAGTGGCTTACTACAGCTGCAAGTTTAGTAAACCAGAGCGCAACTACTGTGTAACCAGGAAAGAGTTGTTGGCCGTAGTGAAAGCGTTCGAACACTTCCACCCCTACCTGTACGGCGCCGAGTTTACCGTCCGTACTGACCATGCCGCCCTGAAGTGGTTAAAGACGCTTAAGGGGCCGGAGGGACAGTTGGCGAGGTGGTTGGGGCGCATGGAGCAGTATAACTACCGGATCGTTCACCGCCCAGGACGCGTGCACAACAATGCTGACGCCCTGAGCCGACGCCCGTGTGAGGCTAGTTGCTCACACTGCACCGCCAGGGAGCCCAGCCCGTGTGAGGCCTCCTCACCTGGCGCTCCTGGGGTGTTGGACACAGTGTGCCGCCGTTTACGTGTGCCTGCAAACACCGCCGAGTGCAATGAGCGGTGGCGTGTGGCGCAGCGCAGTGACCCCGATCTAGCCCCCGTCGTGCGTTGGCTAGAAGCCAGCGACGAGCGCCCCAGCTGGCAGGTAGTGGCGGCTGAAAGCCCCGCCGCTAAGTGTTTGGTAAGCCAGTGGGAGACGCTATCAATTGACGAGAGCGGGGTGTTAGTGAAAAGGTGGGAGGCGGTAGGCGGGATGGGCAGAGACGCCTGGCTTGTGGTAGTGCCTCGTACTATGCGGCCGGAACTATTGAAGGAAGTGCACGCGGGTGTGACGAGTGGCCACGTAGGCGAAAAGCGTACCCTTCAACGCCTCCGCCAGCGGTTCTATTGGGGAGGAATGCGCAGTGACGTGACGGAATGGTGCCGGGCCTGTGACGTGTGCAGCGCTAAAAAGGGCCCAGCGCACCGTAACCGGGCGCCACTGCAGTTGTACAATGTAGGGGCACCGATGGAGCGGGTGGCAGTGGACATTGCCGGCCCGTTTCCCCTCACTCCCCGCGGGAACCGGTACATTTGTGTAGCCATGGATTATTTCACTAAGTGGCCAGAGGCGTATGCTATCCCCAATCATGAGGCAGAGACTGTGGCGAGTGTACTAGTCGACCAGTTCTTCTCTAGGTTTGGCGTGCCCGTCGACCTGCACTCCGATCAGGGCCGTGAATTTGAGTCTCGTGTATTCAGCGAGTGCTGTGACTTGATGGGGATTTATAAGACGCGTACCACCCCGCTTAACCCACAGTCTGACGGCATGGTTGAACGTTTCAATAGGACGCTAGTTCAACAGTTGGCCAAGTATTGTGGGGCGGGGCAGGAGGACTGGGACGTCAAGCTGCCGGCGATGCTGATGGCATACCGTTCCGCCGTCCATGAAGCCACCGATCACTCGCCCTCCCAGCTGATGTTTGGCCGGGAGCTCCGCCTTCCTATTGACCTGGCCACGGGGCGCCCTCCTGATGTTGACCTCCCCACAGTCACCTCTGGGTTCGCAGCCGCCCTGCAGGAGCGGTTCGCGGAGGTACACCACCGGGTGAGAGGCAAGTTGAGGGCAGCGAGTCAGGCCATGAAAGGTCTTTACGACCGGCGAGTGAGGGAGGCGAGTTACGCGGTAGGCGAGAAAGTGTGGCTGCATAATCCTCGCCGCCGGCGTGGCCTCTCTCCGAAACTCCAGAGCCCCTGGGAGGGGCCTTACACTGTCATCGCCGTGATCTCGGGGGTGACGTACAAAATCCAGCGTGGACGCCGTCGCCCTTCCATTGTGCGTGTGGACCGTCTGTGGCGCTATCACGGTCCTGGGCACTACACTTGGGGCTTCGGGGGAGGTGGCGGCGATGATGCCGATTCTGCTGCCGAGGAAATCGACGAGTCCCCGGAGACAGCTGTCACCACCCCCAGCGAGCCAGAGGAGGCCGAGGCTGAGGAGTCAGGGGTGGGCGACGGCCGCGACTCAGAGCCAGCAGAGGAACCTCAGCCCACTCGGCCGCGCAGGGACAGACGCCGCCCACGGCGTTATGATGATTTTGTGTTGATTGACTCTGAGGGAGAGATATAAGGAGAGGCAAGGTCGGGTCGACCTTTTTGTAAAGGAGGGGGTGATGTAACGCCCGGGTATTATTGTTGTTTAGTCTAAGTTGCCTTTATTTCTTTCTGTGGGATTGAGTGTGTGACGTGCGTGTGTGTGTGTCAGCTGTGCCTGGTGTCTGGCAGTGGTGCATGGATGGCGGGAGAGAAGTCGCGTGACTGCAGTGACTGGGCAGTGTGTTGTTGGCCCCGCACTGGATAACTTGTCTTTGCGTGTCCTCCGTGCCGAGTGCCTGTTGCGTGAGCCTGAAGAGTTTGACTGTCCCTGCCTGTGTCTGTAACTGCCTGTAACTAACGGAACTAGTAAAGGAAGAAAGTGTTGCCCACTGTTTGTCTACCCGCTCTGTCTGGCTGTGCGTGAATCACGTGGGACGTGGTACCCTTAGCATCTCTTGTCTAGCCTGCTGGTGTTCCCGAGTGCTGTCCTGACTGTCGGGGAATTGTGGGCGTCTACGGGAGTGCTGAGGTTTCTGCTTTCGTAACAATATGAATGTTATTTATACTGACGACCATCGTATTTATAAGGAACTCGATATTACCATTGATGAATATAAAGTTTTATTTATATGTATGAAAAATATCTTGCCTAGCGACGTATAGCAAATTTAGTGTTGCCATGTGCGTGTCTTTTTTACGAACGCTGATTGGCTGGGCATGTGTGACGTCAGAGCTTAGCCGGCATAAGGTATATATACTCCCGCGCATGACCCTATTTCACTTCATCCTTTCACCCTAACTACATCTTCCTTAGCTATACTAGCTAAACTCTTTTTCAGCCAACTGTCTATCCCCACAAAAAAAAAAACTCTTCCCAATCACTTTCTCTTTAGCTAGCTTTCTATTTCTCTTCACCCCCCTTTAAAAAAAAAACACTCGCACCATTCTCGCTTCAGAACTCGCTTTGGCAACACCTCTAGCACTAGGCTTTGTGCTTACACAGAAATGTATAGATACACGCTGTTCCAGCGTGCTCCCCTTCCCTATGGCCCCTCTTCACCTCCAGGGCGATTCACACACGCCACGCGTTCCCCTCACGGAATATCAGATTGGGATAGACCCCGTGACCGAGGGAACCGGTGTTTCTCGCCATAGAAGAGGGTGGTTTGGCCTTCCCTTTGCTTCTCCTGTTTTTCCACTCTCTTTTTCTCTTCCGCCTCTGTGTGAAGGGGCTGGAGATCCTAGAATGTCCCTAGAACGCTGAGGAAGCCCGTGATCGCTCGGGTCCAGCCTCAGTTGTGGGGTCAGGTTTCTAAGGAGGGCCTCTCATAACCTCTAAGGTTTTTAGTTTTTACGCAGGACGGGTCAACTGCGACGGTTTTTAGGAACCGGTTTGTCTACAGCAACCGTGAACTGCAAGGCAGGGTCTTCATCCCGGCATGAGGGAGCTCGCCCCTCCTCTCGGTAGTAAGAGTACGAGAAAAATCCACGTCTTCCACCAGGAAGAAACCGACTACAGAGACCCCTGTGCCATGCTACCCAAGAACAGACACCATGGAAATCGACAATCAGAAACACCAGCATTACGACAGTGAAGACAGCGACCTCCAGCCACCGGCCAAGAAAGAACAGCTTTATCAAGAAAACAAAAACTATGAAGACGAAAAAGGCTTCATCACCGTGACATGCCGACGAAGCAAGAAGGGAAACCAAGATAAAGACACAGAGCAACCAAAAGATCTTCCCAGGGAAACTGCAGCCACAGGGAACTTCCCGAAATTCATAAACCCACCGACAGAAAGTTCTATCTCTCCCCTGGACATAGCAGAGGCCATAAAAGAACAGCTGGGGGCAGGAAAACTCACGCTTAATTTTCTTTACTCGGTACAAGTCCTGATCACTCCTGACACCGGAAACACATGCACAGCTTGCTGCTCTGGAGGAAATCAAGAGGAAAAAATAACACTCCAATCAACCGAAGGAAAGACCACGGAAAAAAATTCTGGTGAGATATCCGCTTCTGATACCCATATCTCCCATTTTAAAAGATCACAAGGTCCTGAAAGCACCACGATGCACCATGGCCAATGGGAACCTACGAGCCAATTTGCCATAACAGTGGAAGGCCCACTGCCAGAGTTTCTGGAGCTAGGAAGCTAGGGCACCTTCTACATCAGACCTTTCAGCAAGGAACTTCTGAGATGCTTCAGATGTCAGAAATTTGGGCATCATCAGGCAAACTGCAATCAACCCATCAGAAACGGAGTATGCGCAGAACCGCACGAAACAGAGAAATGCATCAAGCGGTAAAAAGAGGGACAGGAAACCACTGCGAAATGCCCAAACTGCTCACAATATCACCACGCCTGGAACAAGAAATGCAACACCCCTCAAGAATTAGTTAAAACGCAGAAAGCAGCACAGGTGAACTGTATGATCAAGCACAGAGCTGCACTCATCACAAACCCGTCATTCAGCACAGGACCAGCCCTGGCAGCGACTTCCACCTGGGGAAGCACACAAAACTCACCAGCCCCACTTCCAGCAGCGGCCTTTCCAGCTCTAGGACAAGCAGCAGCCCTGCCTCGTTCAGGCAGCCGCCCAAGGCAGCGCATTGCAGCTCCGGCCGGCATCACCAACACCACAGATATCAAAAAACAGTGTGACACTCTCAATAACAGACCTGAAGGAAATGTTTCAAACCTTTGCCACAGCCATCGTCACCATGATGGGGAAAAACATTCCACAAGACGCATTAGAAAACATGTCGGAGCAAGTAGTGGCCAAACTGACTCCGCAAATACAGAAACAACCATCAACACGGCCGGAGACGTCCCACAGCCCAGCAGGCACCACACAGCAAACACTCCACCGCCAAGGAGAAACACCAGCGAGTGCCCAGATAGAAACGAAGATCACATTTTGATTCCAGATCAGGAAAACACGCTCGAAGTCCTGCAATGGAACATCAACGGCATCCGAGCCAAACAACACCAACTCATGGCAGACGCACGGGAGAACAGGAGAGACGTCATCCTCCTGCAAGAAACAAGACTCCCAGCAGACATCCCATCCACCTTCAGAGGATACACAGCCTATCATTTCCGTTCCATAGAGGGTGGAGCCTAGGGATGCTCCATCTTAGTGCGAGAATATCTTCCTACCACCAAAGTACAAAACCCCATCAACTGCAGTGAGAGTGTAGAAGCAATGGGCGTTACATTACACTTATATCATTGAAACATCACCATTTACAACATATACATTCCGCCTGCCAATCCCAGTCTGGATGCCAGCGAACTCCTTGCTCTATGTGCCACAACACCAACACTAATAGGAGGCTACCTAAACGCCCATCATGAGTCATTCAGCTCCAGGAAAAAAAAATAAAATAGAAACGGACATCACCTCGCAGAAATTATGACGAAGGTGCCAAAGGCAAGACTACTGAATACCGACGAGCCCACCCACATCGAAGGCGGCGTCCTTTTATCTTACGTGGACGTCACACCACTTTGCAAATCTAGCGACTTGGACTCGGTGTGATCATCTTGCTAGTGACCACTTTGCCATGACAATCAGCATCAGGCTACCATCAAGGGAAACAGTTCCCGAGCTGCCACGATGGAACCTAAAGAAGGCTAACTGGGACGAGTTCCATAGAATCTTGAAGCAACTTCTCACTGACATAATAACCCCACCCAGCTTACTTAAAGCTAAGCAACACGAAGTACGTGTAAAGTACGTGCCATCCACACAGCAGCGAACCTTAACATTACATTTAAAAAAAAGAAAACACCCAAAACACTACCACAAAGCCTGGTGGTACTATGATCCACGAGTCAAAAAAATATAATCGCAGAATAAACAGAGCTCGAAAGCTCACCAGAAAACAAAACACGGAAGAAACAAGAGAACTCCTACGAGCAGCCATAAGAACGGCAAGACAAGGCACAGAGCGAGTCAGAAACGAGAAATGGATAGAATGGTGCACATCCATGAATGCCCACACCTCACTCGGTGAATTGTGGAAAAAGATGAAAACAGCTCAGGGCAGGACACAAATGCACACACCCACCCATCCACACCCCGAAATAGAGACAGACAATCTAATCAACACTTATGAACAACGAGCAAGCAGCTATCAACTCCCAGCACCCACAAGGGCGAAGCTCCTCGAGCTACAACCCACCCATGAGGAAAGCACCAGAAGAGCCGAGGAAAGTCGTGCAAACACAGACACCCCCATCAGGGAAACTGAACTTGACAAAGCTTTCGCACCAAGAAGAGACACTGCAACAGGCACTGATCGCATAACATACTCGATGCTCAGAAATGCTGGCTCGGCCACTCACAAGCTCCTACTGCACATAGCCAACCAGTCTTATAACAAAAGCGAACTTCTACCCAACTGGAAAGAGGCCATCATCCACCCTGTCCCGAAGCCAAGAGAACCGAGAAAAAAACATGACCAATTCCTCTCCTCAGCTGCCTAGGAAAGACAACAGAGAAAATGGCTCTAGAAAGAATAAAATAAGCCACAGGTTCCTTCCACGACAACATGTATGCCTACATCCATGGTAAAGGAACCAGAGATTGCCTCCTCCAAAAGCTAGTAATCATTGCAGACAAGAAAGCTGTAGTCACCTTTCTTGATCTAGAGCAAGCCTTTGAACTCACCAACCCTACAACAATCCTCGACTCGTTAGTGGCAAAAGGCTTCAAAGGAAAGCTGCTGAAATGGGTTCAAAACTTCCTCTCAAACAGATCGGCGAAGGTAAAGTTCCAGGGACACTTCTCACAAACAAAACGCTTTCACAATGGCACTCCACAAGGTAGCATTCTAAGTCCGTTTCTATTCAACACCTCAATGGAGAACCTGGTCGTGCTGACTCTGCCATCCGGATCTCAAATCCTTTGCTATTGGATAGCATAACAGTTATCACGCTACGTCACAACTATCTCAGAGCTGCACAGACGACACTGAATGCTGTATCTGAGAAATGTCAGTCTCTGGGGCTCAAAATCAACAACACCAAGACCAAGTCCATCCTTTCCAGAAACAAACCACCAGAGCAACCTCTCCAACTCCTCGGCAGCAAGCTGCAATGGGCTCAATGTCATCAGTACCTAGGAGTATGCGTGGATAAAGACTTAAAACTCAATACACACATAGCCTCAATCACAGACCGCATGGAAAAGCGTCTCAAAACAATGAGGGCCTTATCTAACCTAGAGGCAGGAGCAAATGAAAAATAAAATTCAAATAATTCTATACACAAGCAATAAGGTCGGTGATAGATTATGCATCTCCATTTCTTGCCACAACAAAGTTGTCTCAAATGGAAAGTTACAGAAAATACAGAACAAAAGACAACGAATCATCCTCGGTGCTCCAAAATGGACAAAGATCTCCACGCTCCAAACTTAATCATAACTGCCTTCAATTCAGAGCAGATTAAATGCTCTATACATAACACTTTTTCACAAACATATATCAAGACCCAACAATACAACAGTCATCCCACGACTCCTCCAAGCAGTACGACAAAACCCAGCACTCTTCTTTGACAACAAGCGGATAAAAAGAGTGGCGAGATGCATCAAATCATTCCTGCACCACAACCCAGACGCCCACACCGTGACTACACATCAGTTCCACCTTGGATGGGAAAGCCGTAGACAATCACCACCACCAAACTGAATGCTAAAAAGAATGAGCTCAGCTCTGAACAGCTCACCACCGAAACACACCGAGCACTGTTAGCTATCCAGGCAAATGAGTCGCAGGAAATGTACTTCACCGACGGGTCGGTGGATACAACAACAAGGAAGAGCTGCCTCTGCCTTTTATATAACCACAAGGACAAATCGGCCCTCTTCCTACTGCCAGACAACACATCTCTGCGGGTCGAGTTGGTGGCCATAAAGCAAGCACTAACACACGCGGAAACGAGAAGGGGAGACGCTGTTATCTACACCGAGTCTTTAAGCTCCCTCCACTTTCTAAAACACCACACAAGACAAGACAACATATACTTCAACACATATATACATGCCACAGCTACACGAATACAACGACAAAACAGACGCATACACTTCAACTGGGTACCAAGTCACGCAAGGGTCAAAGGAAATGACGACGTAGACACAGTAACAAAAAATTCACAAAAAATAACACAGGTCACTACCCAGATACCTCTGAGCAGATCATTCATTGAAACTGACCTAAAAGCAACATTATTTAAGAATAGCACAACCGACCTACATAAAAACGTCAATGATGGGTCACTCAGCGCATATTGGTATACATTTGTCTCAGCACACAATCACACCCAGAACTCACACTTCCCAGATACATAAAAACATGACTACACAGACTCAGACTCGGATAGAAGTGCTTCTCGGAGCTAGAAGACGTAGAACAATTAATCTGCGCACACTGCAACATAGCAACAACAACACCACTAATATACTACATAGGAAACTGCCCAAGCACAGAAACATTTTTAAACGGAACACACAAAAACATAACACAAACAATAACAACACAGCCACAGAACAACTAATACACCTTGTAACCCAATATCCGCCCCAACGATAATGAATGTTACCACCATTCTCCGAAATCATAAAGAGGTACCGAACCAAACTACCTCAGACTGTACACAGGTGAGCGAGACTGTGGAGCGCGGGATCGGTGCCTCTATCAACAATCTTAAGAAAACTCTGACGCGCAGCTGTGGGCCGTCACCTTTGCAAGGTGACAATCTCAAACAACAACAACAACCCACTCGCGCCAATAACTGCAGAGACATCATTGAGGGGGGTGGGACCCGTGATAGTTGTCGTAGTAGTTACCTCCTCATGAAAATTCGATGAATACTCTAAAATAAATACATCTGTGATATACCTCGTTTCCTTGTCTACAAGACTGCGAATAAATATTCCATTTAAAATCTAACAGTCTTTCATGAAAACTTAAGAAAGTGTACCTTGTGTCATTTCAAGCAATAAAATTGTCAGGATTATTGAATACAAATTCACTGTTCTTATTTGCACAACAGCAGCCAAGCGGACCAAATGTGCACCAACATGGAGCTACATGCAACAAACAGACAAGGATGTGGTCCTCTGTTTGACTTGCAAAGATAAATTAAATTGCTGTGGAAGTACGACTTCCAATCTCATCAAGTACCTCCGCACGAGATATCCCCTTGAATATGCCGAGCTGAAGGAGGAAAATGATGCAGGACAGGATTTACCAAAATAGCCTAAAATGAGTTTACGACCAGCATTGATTAATACCATTACCAAAGCAACACCATACGGAAGAGACTCGAATAAGAAGAGATAAATAGATAATCTAGTTGTTAGAATGATTGGGGAAGATTTGTAGCCACTGTCAGTCGTAAAAGGCAAAGATTTTAGATGCCTTATCCATGGCCTTAACCCTCGATACGAACTTCCGAGTCGTAGGGAGATAAGTAGAACACTCTTGCCTGACCTATATGACCAAGAAAGAGAGAGACTACGAAAAGAGCTGGAGCAAGCCAAACATATCTCTCTGACCATTGACATCTGGACATCAAGGCAGACGAAAGGCTTCACTGTGACGGCCCATTTCATATCCCAAGAGTGGATTCTTCAATCTGCTGTCTTAGAAAGTGTGTGCATGACGAAAACCCCTCACGTCTCAGAGCTTTGCAGAAGAGTTAAAACTCAACTGCAGAAAAATGGAATATAATGGAAAAAATATGTTTCACTGCAACAGACAATGTTGCCAACATGAATGCAGTAATCAATGAACTGAATGAGCGTCAAGTACCATGCTTTGCTCATACACTTAATCTTGTCGTGCAGGACGCAATGGAGAACACTCGACGTACAGAGAGTAAAAGAAAAAAAAAAAAAGAGAAAAGTAACATTCTTCCACCACAACGTTAAAGCTTTGGATGAACTTATTCACCTGCAGGAACAACAAAGTCTCTCAGTCAAAAAAAATGATACAGGATGTTGATATCAGTTGGAATTCAATACATTACATGATGAAAAGATATCCTGAACACAGTGAACTCGACACCACCACTCTATGCTTGCTTGCCAAGAGCGACATGTGTCTGAATGAAGACGAGAATATGCTCCTTCAGAGCGCTGTCAGTGCACTGGAGCCCTCTGAAGAGGCTACCAAAGTAATGTCGACGGAAAAGGTCACTTCCCCTTCTAAAACATACCAATTATGAGAGGAATTCAAGACTATATAAATTCATAGAACGACATGGAAACCCCAACTAACTCTATTTCTCTCAGCAGGGAATTACAGTTGCAAATGGAAAGGAGATTCTCCAGGGTAGAAAAAAGTTCTTTTTGGCAGCATCCACCTTTTCATATCCTAGATTTATAAAGGTACCATTTGCCAACACATCAAATATAAAAAGAGTGGAAGAGAGATTGACAGGTCTGATGCGAAAGGAGGACCCTAACATCAGCCGAGGTATCCGAAACTGTCAAGAACACAACATAACCACATAAAAAGTCCCAGTGGAGTAGGTTTGACAGCAAAATTAAAAAGATGTCACATGTCATGACTCACCCATCCACAGGTCCGTACATTGAACTTATATGGTGGAAGGAACATCCCAGCCTCTTCCCTAAACTGCAGGAATTGGCAAAGAAATTTATGTGCACACCTGCATTATCTGTTCCATCATAGCGATTGTTCTCCAAGGCAGGTGAATTGATTTCACACAGGCCTAGCAGCCTTAAGGACAAGCAAAAACATTGATGTTCTTTTCCTTAAGCATCCTTAAGGAAAAGAACATCAATATGATTCTTTTCCTTAATAAGAATTTGTAAATACTGCACTGAGTTTCTTCCCTTACAACTGGCCTTATTTGTCTTTCAACATTTTCTGCTCCCAATGCAATGAAGGATTTCCTGTCTGTGATATTGTTTGTGATACTGCACTTTATTTTTCACCTTATTTCTAGATATATGATATGGAAATTGTATATTAACGAATTAATATTTGTGATAGTAGCTGTAATATGGAAACAATTCCATTATATTTAGTTTATTATCATTAAACCTGTTATATGGAAATAAATATATTATATGTAGTTTATTTCTAAACCTGTGATACGGATAATATTTTTTTTTTTTCATTAAAGAACACTCATTACAAAATCATATTAGATATTTATTTCTATGTTTGAGAATGGATATGATATCTATGTACATAAACAATACTGAATTAAAATTTACACTAAGGTAAATTTACTTCTTACCTATATCTATCTATCTATCTATCTATCTATCTATCTGTATATATATATATATATATATATATATATATATATATATATATATATATATATATATATATATATATATATATATATATATATATATATATATATATATATATATATATATATATATATATATATATATATATATATATATATATATATATATATATATATATATATATATATATATATATATATATATATATATATATATATATATATATATATATATATATATATATATATATATATATATATATATATATATATATATATATATATATATATATATATATATATATATATATATATATATATATATATATATATATATATATATATATATATATATATATATATATATATATATATATATATATATATATATATATATATATATATATATATATATATATATATATATATATATATATATATATATATATATATATATATATATATATATATATATATATATATATATATATATCTTAAATAGACCTAATATAATTTCCTTCCAGTGTGTAACCCAGTGTGTATTTTTTTCTCATGTGTTTGTCAGTGAAAAAATGAAATGAATAAAAGACATCGTTCTTAGAAAAAAATATATGTTTCAATTATAATTCCTGATAGCCACACTTGTACTAATAGACATATTTCGTCATATACCAACATGAATAATGTGTATTGCATACTCTAAACCAAGTATACCAAGAATATCACTAACTATAGAACTAACAAATTAATATTCATTATACAATACATAACAAAAAATAATTCTGTGAAATATAATAATAAAACATTAGAAGATAAAATATGAGGGTGAGATAAATCTGAGGAATGATGCAATCAGCCGCCGTGGACCCAAGCACTGACAGGAGAGCTTGGCCCCGAATACAGGCAAGGATCCGTGAGCTGGCTGGGACCCGAGTACTAGCAGAGATCCGCGATCGGCCCGTGACCCGATTACTATCCGGGATTCGATTACCGCCGGGATCCGAGCACCGGGAGGGATCCGCTAGCGGCCTAGGATTCGATTACCAGCCGGGACCTGAGTACCGCCGGGACACGAGTACCGTGAGGATCTCTCTCCCTCACTAGTCTCCTCGCGAGCTGCAGGTACCCGAATCCCAGGGATCCAGCAATCTCAAGTATGATCCACGAATCCTAAAATGCCGGATCCTGCTCAGCAGTAACGTTCACATGCACATGACCATCGCTTTACTGAGAAGGTCTTCAAAATATTACATAAAGCTGATGCACATAGTCATTAAATATTAGAAGTTATTCACATTAAACACTTAAAACCAAAATAAAATAAGCACTTATCATCATCCCAACCATACCATTTATAAACTCTGCTTCGAGCTTTCGTATCCAAGTTAGCAACCAATTTAACTCCCACACCGCCACTCCCTGTCGGTCTCCATCAGCAAGAACACACCATGCCTGTTCACTACACTACACCTTTATTTGTTCTAACTGTTTTTTGCCTAACATCGGCGTTTCCCAATATGTCTAACATCACTGTCTGTACATTTTTTTTTATATGTCTGTTTTTACTCACGTTCCTTTGCCCCTATTCGTTAGTATTTTTGTCTTTTATTTTTTCTAAATGTATTCTTTATTGGTATTCTAAATTGTATTTATGTCTCATATACTGAAGATGCCTTCTGTGAAGGTAGAGTGTTGCAAGTAATAAGTTAAGAGAGAAGCTCTGGATGTATCTCTGTTCACCTCATCTGTAGCTCGAAATTTATGTTATATATATATATATATATATATATATATATATATATATATATATATATATATATATATATATATATATATATATATATATATATATATATATATATATATATATATATATATATATA
This sequence comes from Scylla paramamosain, assembly GCF_035594125.1. Classification (NCBI taxonomy): domain Eukaryota; kingdom Metazoa; phylum Arthropoda; class Malacostraca; order Decapoda; family Portunidae; genus Scylla; species Scylla paramamosain. The sequence continues at coordinate 2,111,548 of NC_087164.1, read as the reverse complement.
TATATATATATATATATACGAGTATATATTATTATATTATTATATTATTATTATATATATATATATATATATATATATATATATATATATATATATATATATATATATATATATATATATATATATATATATATATATATATATATTATTTTTTTATAATATAAATAAAAATATAAATATAAATAAAAAAATGCCCACTGAAATGCCAGTCCCATAAAAGGGTCAAAGCAGTAGTCAAAAATTGATGAATAAGTGTCTTGAAACCTCCGTCTTGAAGGAATTCAAGTCATAGGCAGGTGGAAATACAGAAGCAGGCAGGGAGTTACAGAGTTTACCAGAGAAAGGGAAGAATGATTCAGAATACTGGTTAACTCTTGCGTTAGATAGATGGACAGAATAGGGGTGAGAGAAGAAGGTCTTGTGCAGCGAGGCCGCGAGAGGAGAGGAGGCATGCAGTTAGCGAGATCAGAAGAGCAGTTAGCATGAAAATAGCGGTAGAAGACAGCTAGAGATGCAACATTGCGGCGGTGAGAGAGAGGCTGAAGACAGTTAGACGAGAGGAGTTGATGATACGAAAAGCTTTTCATTCCACCCTGTCTAGAAGAGCAGTATGAGTGGAACTTCCCCAGACATGTGAAGCATACTCCATACATGGACGGATAAGGCTTTTGTACGGAGTTAACAGCTGGGGGGGGTGAGAAAAACTCGCGGAGACGTTTCAGAACGCCTAACTTCATTGAAAGTGTTTTAGCTAGAGATGAAATGTGAAGTTTCCAGTTCAAATTATAAGTAAAGGACAGACCGAGGATGTTCAGTGTAGAAGAGGGGGACAGTTGAGTGTCATTGAAGAAGAGGGGATAGTTGTCTGGAAAGTTGTGTCGAGTTGATGGATGGAGGAATTGAGTTTTTGAGGCATTGAACAATACCAAGTTTGCTCTGCCCCAATCAGAAATTTTAGATAGATCAGAAGTCAAGCGTTCTGTGGCTTCCCTGCGTGAAATGTTTACCTCCTGAAGGGTTGTACGTCTATGAAAAGACGTGGAAAAGTGCAGGGTGGTATCATCAGCATAGGAGTGGACAGGACAAGAAGTTTGGTTTAGAAGATCATTAATGAATAATAAGAAGAGAGTGGGTGACAGGACAGAATCCTGAGGAACACCACTGTTAATAGATTTAGGAGAAGAACAGTGACCGTCTACCACAGCAGTAATAGAACGGTCAGAAAGGAAACTTGAGATGAAGTTACAGAGAGAAGGATAGAAGCCGTAGGAGGGTAGTTTGGAAATCAAAGCTTTGTGCTAGACTCTATCAAAAGCTTTTGATATGTCCAAGGCAACAGCAAAAGTTTCACCAAAATCTCTAAAAGAGGATGACCAAGACTCAGTAAGGAAAGCCAGAAGATCACCAGTAGAGCTGCCTTGACGGAACCCGTAATGGCGATCAGATAGAAGGTTGTGAAGTGATAGATGTTTAAGAATCTTCCTGTTGAGGATAGATTCAAAACTTTAGATAAGCAGGAAATTAAAGCAATAGGACGGTAGTTTGAGGGATTAGAACGGTCACCCTTTTTAGGAACAGGTTGAATGTAGGCAAACTTCCAGCAAGAAGGAAAGGTAGATGTTGACAGACAGAGGTGAAAGAGTTCGACTTGGCAAGGTGCAAGCACGGAGGCACAGTTTCGGAGAACAATAGGAGGGTCCCCATCAGGTCCATAAGCCTTCCAAGGGTTTAGGCCAGCGAGGGGATGGAAAACATCATAACGATGAATTTTAATAGGTGGCATGAAATAGTCAGAGGGTGGAGGAGAGGGAGGAACAAGCCCAGAATCGTCCAGGGTAGAGTTTTTAGCAAAGGTCTGAGCGAAGAGTTCAGCTTTAGAAATAGATGTGATAGCAGTGGTGCCATCTGGTTGAAATAGAGGAGGGAAAGAAGAAAAAGCAAAGTTATTGGAGATATTTTTGGCTAGATGCCAGAAGTCACGAGGGGAGTTAGATCTTGAAAGGTTTTGACACTTTCTGTTAATGAAGGAGTTTTTGGCTAATTGGATATATATATATATATATATATATATATATATATATATATATATATATATATATATATATATATATATATATATATATATATATATATATATATATATATATATATATATATATATATATATATATATATATATATATATATATATATATATATATATATATATATATATATATATATATATATATATATAGATAGATATAGATAGAGATCTATCTCTCTCTCTCTCTCTCTCTTCCTGTTTCTCTTCATCTTTCTAATTTCTATCTCGCTGCAGGCATCAATATATATATATATATATATATATATATATATATATATATATATATATATATATATATATATATATATATATATATATATATATATATATATATATATATATATATATATATATATATATATATATATATATATATATATATATATATATATATATATATATATATATATATATATATATATATATATATATATATATATATATATATATATATATATATATATATATATATATCGTGTTACACAATAAATGTGTGTGTGTGTGTGCGTGTGTGTGTGTGTGTGTGTGTGTGTGTGTGTGTGTGTGTGTGTGTGTGTGTGTGTATGTATATATATATATATATATATATATATATATATATATATATATATATATATATATATATATATATATATATATATATATATATATATATATATATATATATATATATATATATATATATATATAGTCACAGGCTAGAGAGGTGGACATAAGAGGGGTGAGAGAAATAAGAAAGTCTTCTGCAGTGAGGCTGTGGGTGGAGGGGAGGCATTCAGATAACAATATCAAAAAAACAGTTAACGTGAAAATAACGGTAAAAGATAGGTAGAAATGCAATATTGCAGCGATAAAAGAGAGGCTGAAGACAGTCAGTTAGAGGAGAGGATTTGAAGAGAGGAAAGGCTTTTGATTCCACCCTGTCTATAAGAGCGGTATGAGTGAAACCCCCCCCATGATATGTGAAGCATACTCCATACATGGATAAGGCCTTGTGCAGAGTTAGGAGTTGTGGGTTGTAAAAAAAACTGACGGTGACGTCTCAGAACGTCTAACTTCATAAAAGCTCTTTTAGCTTTTAGCTTTTTAGTTCAAATTATCAGTAAAGAAAACGTTGAGGATATTCAGTGTAGAAGAAGGGGACAGTTAAGTCTCATTGAAGAAAAGGGAATAGTTCTCTGGAAGGTTGTCTCGAGTTGATAGTTGGAGAAATTGTGTTTTTGAGGCATTGAACAATACCAACTTTGTTCTACCCCAATCAGATATTTTTGGAAAATCAGAAGTCAGGCGTTCTGTGGTTTCCCTGCGTGAAATACTTGCTTCCTGAAGGGATGGACGTCTATGAAATGACGCGAAAAAATGCATTGTGATAGCATTAGCTTAGGAGTGGATAGGACAAGAAGTTTGGTTTAAAAGTTCATTGATGAATGATAAGAAGAGAGTGGGTGACAGGACATAATCCTGAGGAACACCACTATTAATAGATTTAGGAGAAAAACAGTGACCATCTACCATAAGAGCAATAGAACGGACAGAAATAAAGCTTGAGATGAAGTTACAGAGAGAAAGATGGAAGCCATAAGAGGGTAGTTTGAAAATCAAAGATTTGTGCCACACTCTATCGAAAGCTTTTAATATGCCTTAGACAACAGCAAAAGTTTCACCAAAATCTCTAAAAGACGATGACCAAGACGCAGGAAGGAAAGCCAGATCACTAGTAGAGCCGCCGTAACGGAATCCATACTGGTGATCAGACAGAGAAGGTTATGAAATAATAGATGTTAAAGAATCTTCCTGTTGAGGATAGATTCATAATTTGTAGATAGGCAGAAAATTAAAGGAATAGGATAGCAATTTCAAAGGTTAGAACGGTCTCCCTTTTCATGAATAGACTGAATGTAGGTAAACTTCCAACAAGAAAGAAAAGTAGATTTTGACAGAGTTGAAAGAGGTTAACTAAGTAAGGTGCGAGCACAGATGCACAGTTTTTTTTTAAGAGCAATAGTAGGGACCCCATCAGCTCAGTTTAAGGCCAGTGAGGGCATAGAAAACATCAATGCGAAGAATTTTAATAGGTAGCCTTGAATGGTACAAGGTAGAATTTTTAGCAAACGTTTGACCGAAGAGATCGGCTTTAGAGAGAGATGTGATAGCAGTGGTGCCATCTGTTTTTAAATAAAGGAGGGAAAGAAGAAAAGCAAACTTATTGGAGGTATTTTTGGCTAGATGCCAGAAATCACGAGGTAATTTAGATCTTGAATAATTTTGACACTTTCTATTAATGAAGTAGTTTTGGTCTAGTTAGAGAACAGCCTTGGTATTGTTCCGGGCAGAAATATAAAGTTCATGAGATTCTTGAGATAACGCATAAGTATCTTTTGTGGGCCACCTATGTACCATATATATCATGAGAACAGACTGTGTAAAATAAGGTTTAGGAAGAGAAAAAGAGTGAGGAATGTATACATTCATCCCAGACGGTCAGGTGTGTGTGGTAGGAAATTTTAATTTTAGAATATTGACTGGAGCCTGATAGGAGTTAACAATGAAGCAGAGGAAGTTCTTAAGGTAATTCAGGATAATTTTTTTTAAACAGGTAATCATAGAACCCACAAGGGGGAACAATATTCTAGAGTTAATTCATATTAACAGGGAGGAAGCAGTCAAGCAGGTAGAGGTTGGAGGACAGCTAGGTAACAGTGACAATTTGGAAATTAAGTACAAATTAAAATGGGGAGAAACTTTTAGAAACAAAAACTCTAGTAAAATTCCTGACTTTAGGAAAGCAAATTTTGAGGAATTAAAAAGGTACCTCCAAGGAGTTGACTGGCAACGGATGCAGGGTGAGGTCACGTCCGGGAAGGAGTTGAGAGAAATAAGGCAGGATGAGAGAGGTGAGGTGAGGTTTGAGGATGTAGGAAAAGAGGAGGGAAGATGAGTCCGGAGAGAGAGAGAGAGAGAGAGAGAGAGAGAGAGAGAGAGAGAGAGAGAGAGAGAGAGAGAGAGAGAGAGAGAGAGAGAGAGAGAGAGAGAGAGAGAGAGAGAGAGAGAGAGAGAGAGAGAGAGAGAGAGAGAGAGAGAGAGAGAGAGAGAGAGAGAGAGAGAGAGAGAGAGAGAGAGAGAGAGAGAGAGAGAGAGAGAGAGAGAGAGAGAGAGAGAGAGAGAGAGAGAGAGAGAGAGAGAGAGAGAGAGGTGAGTATGTTGGAGAGTCAGGTCATGCTGAAATGGGAGAGGTGAGGTCGAGGCGAATAGTTGAGGGAGTGGAGAGGATGGAAGGGACCGAGATGAGGGGATTAGGTGAAGTAAATGTAGATGAGATGTATAAATATTTCGTAGATAAATTGCATACAGGTCAGTTAGCAAACATCCCATATAGACCAATAAGACCACAGGAAAATGACCGTAAATGGATGACTGCTAGGTTAACACATTACATACACCGGAAGAGAAGTATATATAAGAAATTAAATTAAGGGCAGGTGAAGAAGTTTAACACCAAAATCAAATGAATTAGTTAGAACAGGCAGGAAAGCTAAGGGTAATTATGAATTAAAGATAGCTAGCCAGGCAAAGACGGACCCCACGAGATTTTATCAGGTATACAGGACGAAGAATAAGATACTATATGTCCATTAAATGCAGCGGATGGGGAGCTGGTTAGTTCTGGGGAAGAGATTAGTAAAATTCTGAATAAGTATTTTTTAACTTTCTTCACCCAAGATAACATGCAGGATATGCCAAACAGTGAACAGATGTTTAGAGCAGATGAGAATGAGAAGCTGACAGATATTTCCATAACTAAGGAGATAGTGGAACAAGAGATAGATAGGCTAAAAAAGTTCAAGGCACCTGGACCAGATGAAATATATCCCAGAGTACTTAAGGAATACAAAGAGGTTATTAGTGAGCAGTTAGTTTCTGTCTTTAGGAAATCACTTTAGTCAGGTGAAGTACCAGTAATGTGGAAGCAGGCTAATGTAGTACCCATCTTTAAGAAAGATGATAAAACTTAAGCGTCTAATTATAAGACCTTTCATCTTAGCTTTAATTATGGGTAAATTATTGCAGTCAATAATAGCGAGGAACATTAGGAAGCATTTAGACAAACATAAATCGATAAATCAGTCACAGCATATATGGCTTCACAAAGGGGAAGTCTTCCACTGACGAACATGTTAAGTTTTTACAGTAAAGTGTACGAGGCAGTATATAAAGGTGATAGTTATGATACCTTATATTTGTACTTTATTAAACATTTGACAAGGTAACACAGCAAAGGCTCCTGAGAGAGGTTAGGGCGCACGGGATAGATGAGATGTTAACCTAGATAAGGTCATAGCTAAGCGACAGGCGACAAAGAGTTGTAATAAACAGCTCAAAATCTGAGTGGGGTCTTGTAATTAGTGCGTGCCACAGGGATTAGTATTAGGGGTATTGTTGTATTTAATATATATTAATGACTTGGGTCGTGGAATTAGTAGCGATAGTAAATTTGCGGATAACACAAATATACGTAGATTAATTAGGTCAGAATCGAATGCCATCGCCTTGTAGGTAGATCTTTTTCTTTTTACTGGAGAGACACTGGCAAAGGGCAACAAAAAAAAAAAAAATCCCACTGAGATGCCAGTTCAGAAAACGGTCCAAAGCGGTAGTCACAAATTAACGGATAAGTGTCTTGAAACTTCCGTCTTGAAGGAATTCAAGTCATAGGAAGGTGGAAATACAGAAGCAGGCAGGGAGTTACAGAGTTTACCAGAAAAAGGGGTGAATGATTCAGAATACTGTTAACTCTTGTATTAGATAGGTGGACAACATAGGGGTGAGAGAAAGAAGAAAGTCTTGTGCATCGAGGATGCGGGAGTAGGCGAGGCATGCAGATCAGAAGAACAGTTAGTATGAAAATAACGGTAGAAGACAGCTAGAGATGCACCACTGCGGCAATGAGAGGGAGGCTGAAGACAGTGAGTTAGAGGAGAGGAGTTGATGAGAAGAAAAGCTTTTGATTCCACCCTGTCTAGAAAAACGGTATGAGTGGAAGCCCTGCAGATATGTGAAGCTTATTCCATACATGGACGGATAAGTCCCTTTTACATAGTTAATAGCCGGGGGGTTGAGGAAAAACTGGCGGAGACGTCTCAGAGCGCCTAAATTTCATATAAACTGTTTTAGCTAAAGATGCGACGAGAAGTTTCCAGTTCAGATTATAAGTAAACGACAGACCGTGGATGATCTTTGTAAAAAAAGGGGACAGTCGAGTGTCATTGAAGAAAAGAGGATAGTTGTCTGAAAGGTTGTGTCGAGTTGATAGATGGAGGATTTGAGTTTACTCTGTCCCAATCATAAATTTTACAAAAATCAGAAGTCATGCGTTCTGTACCTTCCCTGCGTGAAATGATTACTTCCTGAAGGGTTGGACGTCTATGAAATGACGTCGAAAAGTGCAGGGTGGTATCATCACCGTAGGAGTGGATAGAACAAGAAGTTTCGTTTAGAAGGTCATTGATGAATGACAAGAAGAGAGTGAGTGACAGGACAGAACCCTGAAGAACACCACTGTTAATAGATTTAGGAGAAGAACAGTGACCGTCTATCACAGCAGCAATAGAACGGACAGAAAGGAAACTTGAGATGAAGTTACAGAGAGAAGGAGAGAAGCCACAGGAGGATAATTTGAAAATTAAAGCTTTGTGCCAGACTCTATCAAAAGTTTTTTATTATGTCCAAGGCAACAGCAAAAGTTTCACCAAAATCTCTAAAAGAGGATAACCAAGACTCAGTAAGGAAAACCAGAAGATCACCAGTAAAGTGGTCCATATTGGCGATCAGATAGAAGGGTGTGAAGTGATAGATGTTTAAGAATCTTCCCGTTGAGGATAGATTCAAAAACTTTAGATAGGCAGGAAATTAAAGCAATAAGACTGTAGTTTGAGGGATTAGAACAGTCACCCTTTTTAGGACCAGGTTAAATGTTAGTAAACTTTCAGCAAGAAGGAAAGGTAGATGTTGACAGACAGAGCTGAAAGAATTTGACTAGGCAAGGCAACAGCACGGAGGCACAGTTTCGGAGAACAAAAGGAGGGCCGCCTTTAGGTCATTAAGCCTTCCAAGTGTTTAGGCCAGCGAAGACATGAAAGACATCATTGCGAAGAATTTTAATAGGTAGCATGAAGTAGTCAGATGGTGCAGAAGAAGGAGGAACAAGCCCAGAATCGCCCAAGGTAGAGTTTTTAGCAAAGGTTTGAGCGAAGAGTTCAGCTTTAGAAATAGATGTGATAGCAGTGGTGCCATCTCGTTGAAATAAAGGGGGTAAAGAAGAAGAAAGAGTAAAGTTATTGGAGATATTTTTGGATGCCAGAAGTCACGAGTTAGATCTTGAAAGATTTTGGTACTTTCTGTTAATGAAGGAGTTTTTGGCTAGTTGGAGAACAGACTTGGCATGGCTCCGGACAAAAATATAAAGTGCATGAGATTCTGGTGATAGAAGGCTTAAGTACGTTTTGTGGGCCACCTCTCTGCCATGTATAGCACGAAAACGAGCTGCGTTAAACCAAGGTTTGGAACGTTTAGATCGAGAAAAAAGAGTGAGGAATGTACGCCTCCATGCCAAACACTATTACCTCTGTTTCTGTTATGGGCTCGGCACACAAAGATGGGTCTCTGACAAGAAAGCAGTAGTCATTCTAATGATCCTGAGGACGGATTGGAGCGATAGGATAAGATACAGATATTATATTGTGATCAAAGGAGCCCAATGGAGAAGAGAGGGTGACAGCATAAGCAGGATTAGAAGTCAGGAAAAGGTCAAGATTGTTGGGCGTATCTCCAAGACGGCTAGGAATACGAGTAGGGTGTTGCACCAATTGCTCTAGATCGTGGAGGATAGCAATGTTGAAGGCTAGTTCACTACGATGGTCAATGAAGGGAGAGGAAAGTCAAAGCTGGTGGTACTCACATTGAAGTCTCCAAGAGTGCAAATCTCTGCAAAATGAAAGAGTCACAATGCGCTCCACTTTGGAAGTTAAGTGGTCAAAGAATTTCTTATCGTCAGAGTTAGGTGAGAAGTATACAGCACAGAAAAATTTAGTTTGAGAGTGACTCTGTAGTCGTAGCCAGATGGTGGAAAACGCGGAAGATTCAAGAGCGTGGACACGAGAGCAGGTTAAGTCAATGAGCACATAAACGCAACATCCAGCTTTGGACTGAGAATAAGGATAGAGAAAGTAGGAGGGAACAGAAAAGGTGCTACTGTCAGTTACCTCAGACACTTGAGGAAAAGAAGATGAAGTTTAGAAGAGGAGAAGCGGTGTTGTACAGATTTAAAATTAGATCTTAGACCGCGAATGTTGCAGAAGTCAATGAAGAAAAGTTAAGGGTGGTGTCAAGACACTGATGGTCATTGTCAGAAGGGCAGTCAGACCTTGGGTTAATTTGTGGTACCCTCCCCAGATAGGGGTTCCGAGGCTGGTGTATGAGTCGCTGTGATAATTTTGAAATTTTGAGTGAAGGGTGTGTTTTTTTTTTTTTTTTTTATGTAGGAAGGATACTGGCCAAGGGCAACAAAAATCTAATAAAAAAAAAATGCCCACTGAAATGCCAGTCCCATAAAAGAGTCAAAGCAGTGGTCAAAAATTGGTGGATAAGTGTCTTGAAACCTCCCTCTTGAAGGAATTCAAGTCGTAGGAAGGTGGAAATACAGAAGCAGGCAGGGAGTTCCAGAGTTTACCAGAGAAAGGGATGAATGATTGAGAATACTGGTTAACTCTTGCGTTAGAGAGGTGGACAGAATATGGGTGAGAGAAAGAAGAAAGTCTTGTGCAGCGAGGCCGCGGAAGGAGGGGAGGCATGCAGTTAGCAAGATCAGAAGAGCAGTTAGCATGAAAATAGCGGTAGAAGACAGCTAGATATGCAACATTGCGGCGGTGAGAGAGAGGCTGAAGACAGTCAGTTAGAGGAGAGGAGTTAATGAGACGAAAAGCTTTTGATTCCACCCTGTCTAGAAGAGCAGTATGAGTGGAACCCCCCCAGACATGTGAAGCATACTCCATACATGGACGGATAAGGCCCTTGTACAGAGTTAGCAGCTGGAGGAGTGAGAAAAACTGGCGGAGACGTCTCAGAACACCTAACTTCATAGAAGCTGTTTTAGCTAGAGATGAGATGTGAAGTTTCCAGTTCAGATTAAAAGTAAAGGACAGACCGAGGATGTTCAGTGTAGAAGAGGGGGACAGTTGAGTGTCATTGAAGAAGAGGGGATAGTTGTATGGAAGGTTCTGTCGAGTTGATAGATGGAGGAATTGAGTTTTTGAGGCATTGAACAATACCAAGTTTGCTCTGCCCCAATCAGAAATTTTAGAAAGATCAGAAGTCAGGCGTTCTGTGGCTTCCCTGCGTGATATGTTTACCTCCTGAAGGGTTGGACGTCTATGAAAAGACGTGGAAAAGTGCAGGGTGGTATCATCAGCGTAGGAGTGGATAGGAAAAGAAGTCTGGTTTAGAAGATCATTAATGAATAATAAGAAGAGAGTGGGTGACAGGACAGAACCCTGAGGAACACCACTGTTAATAGATTTAGGAGAAGAACAGTGACCGTCTACCACAGCAGCAATAGAACGGTCAGAAAGGAAACTTGAGATGAAGTTACAGAGAGAAGGATAGAAACGGTAGGAGGGTAGTTTGGAAATCAAAGCTTTGTGCCAGACTCTATCAAAGGCTTTGATATGTCCAAGGCAACAGCAAAAGTTTCACCAAAATCTCTAAAAGAGGATGACCAAGACTCAGTAAGGAAAGCCAGATCACCAGTAGAGCGGCCTTGACGGAACCCATACTGGTGATCAGATGGAAGGTTGTGAAGTGATAGATGTTTAAGAATCTTCCTGTTGAGGATAGATTCAAAAACTTTAGATAAGCAGGAAATTAAAGCAATAGGACGGTAGTTTGAGGGATTAGAGCGGTCACCCTTTTTAGGAACAGGTTGAATGTAGGCAAACTTCCAGCAAGAAGGAAAGGTAGATCTTGACAGACAGAGCTGAAAGAGTTTGACTAGGCAAGGTGCAAGCACGGAGGCACAGTTTCAGAGAACTATAGAAGGAACCCCATCAGGTCCATAAGCCTTCCGAGGGCTTAGGCCAGCGAGGGCATGGAAAACATCATTGCGAAGAATTTTAATAGGTGAGTAGTCAGTCATGAAGTAGTTAGAGGGTGGAGGAGAGGGAGGAACAAGCCCAGAATCGTCCAAGGTAGAGTTTTTAGCAAAGGTTTGAGCAAAGAGTTCAGCTTTAGAAATAGATGTGATAGCAGTGGTGCCATCTGGTTGAAGTAGAGGAGGGAAAGAAGAAGAAGCAAAGTTATTGGAGATATTTTTGGCTAGATGCCAGAAATCACGAGGGGAGTTAGATCTTGAAAGGTTTTGACATTTTCTGTTAATGAAGGAGTTTTTGGCTAGTTGGAGAACAGACTTGGCATGGTTCCGGGCAAAAATATAAAGTGCATGAGATTCTGGTGATGGAAGGCTTAAGTACCTTTTGTGGGCAACCTCTCTATCATGTATAGCACGAGAACAAGCTGTGTTAAACCAAGGTTTAGAAGGTTTAGGACGAGAAAAAGAGTGAGGAATGTACGCCTCCATGCCAGACACTATCACCTCTGTTATGCGCTCAGCACACAAAGACGGGTCTCTGACACGGAAGCAGTAGTCATTCCAAGGAAAATCAGCAAAATACCTCCTCAGGTCCCCCCAACTAGCAGAGGCAAAACGCCAGAGGCACCTTCGCTTAGGGGGATCCTGAGCAGGGATTGGAGTGATAGGACAAGATAAAGATATGAGATTGTGATCGGAGGAGACCAATGGAGAAGAAAGGGTGACAGCATAAGCAGAAGGATTAGAGGTCAGGAAAAGGTCAAGAATGTTGGGCGTATCTCCAAGACGGTCAGGAATACGAGTAGGGTGTTGCACCAATTGCTCTAGGTCATGGAGGATAGCAAAGTTGTAGGCTAGTTCACCAGGATGGTCAGTGAAGGGAGAGGAAAGCCAAAGCTGGTGGTGAACATTGAAGTCTCCAAGAATGGAGATCTCTGCAAAAGGGAAGAGGGTCAGAATGTGCTCCACTTTGGAAGTTAAGTAGTCAAAGAATTTTTTATAGTCAGAGGAGTTAGGAGAGATGTATACAGCACAGATAAATTTAGTATGAGAGTGACTCTGTAGTCGTAGCCAGATGGTGGAAAACTCGGAAGATTCAAGAGCGTGGGCACGAGAGCAGGTTAAGTCATTGCGCACATAAACGTAGCATCCAGCTTTGGATCGAAAATGAGGATAAAGAAAGTAGGAGGGAACAGAAAAGGGGCTACTGTCAGTTTCCTCAGACACCTGAGTTTCAGTGAGGAAAAGAAGATGAGGTTTAGAAGAGGAGAGGTGGTGTTCTACAGATTGAAAATTAGATCTTAGACCGCGAATGTTGCAGAAGTTAATGATGAAAAAGTTGAGGGGGGTGTCAAGACACTTAGGGTCGTCGATAGAAAGGCAGTCCGACCTGGGGACATTTATGGTCCCCTCCCCAGATGGGGACTCCGAGGCTGGTGTAGGAGTCGCCATGATGATTTTAAAATTTTTGGGTGAAGGGTGTGTGTGTTATTAGGTGCTTGTAGTTTTGTGAGGAGGAAGAGAGTTGTCTTTAGAGGGCAGGCTGTGACTGTCCCCTTGTAAGATTTAGATAGGATGAATGACGATAGATAGAATAGATAGACAGAATGGACGATAGATGGCAAATGTAATTTAATATCTACAAATACAAAGTACTTAATGTAGGTAGAGGAAACCCACACAGTAGATACACAATAAGCAACGAAACTCTGGTAGGTACAGGGTAGGAGAAAGGTTTAAGAATTATAGTTACCTCTGAACTCTGTCTAGGAAAACAATGCATAGAGGCCAGAAACAGGGCAAAAAGGGTATTAGGATTCTTTTTTAGGAGTGTTAAAAGTAGAAAGCTCGAAGTAATATTATAGTTATATTTGGCGCTGGTCAGACCTCATCTAGACTACGCTGTACAGTTCTGGTCCCCACATTACAGGAAAGGTATATGGCTATTAGAATCAGTACAGAGGAGAATGACTAAAAGGATATACGGGATGAGAAGCATTCCTTACGACGCAAGACTGAAGCTGTTAAATTTACATTCTTTAGAGAGACGTAGGTTAAGAGGGGATAGAAGTCTTTAAGTGGTTTATAACAAGGGGGATGTAAGCAAAATTCTTAGGATTAGCAACCACGATAGAACAAGAAATAACGGGTTCAAGCTTGAGAAAATTTAGGTTTAAAAAAGAAATATGAAGAAATTGGTTCTCAAATAGAGTGGTAGATGAGTGGAACGGACTCAGTAATCATGTTGTTAGTGCTAAGACATTAGGGAACTTGAAGAGAAGATGAGACAGGTTTATGGATGGGGATGATAGCTGGAAATAAGTAGGTATATTTTGATACAGGGAATGCCACATATAAGCCTGGTCGTTTCTTGCTACTTCTCTTATTTCTTATTGTCTTCTGTTCTAACACAGAGATGAACCTCTGGCACGGAAGCAGTAGTCAGTAAAATACCTAATCAGGTCCTGTTAACTAGCACAGGCAAAATGCCAGAAGCACCTCCACTTAGGGGGATTTTGAGGAGGGATTGGAACGATAAGACAAGATACATATATGAGATTGTTATCGGAAGAAACCAAAGGAGAACAGGGGGTGACATTATAAGCAGAAGGATTAGAGGCTAGGAAAAGGTCAAGAATGTTGAGCGTATCTCCTAGAATGATCAGTAGGTTGTTGTACCAATTGCTTTAGGTCATGGAGGATAGTAAATTTGAAGGGTGGGTGACCAAGATGGTGAGTGAAAGGAGAGGATATATATATATATATATATATATATATATATATATATATATATATATATATATATATATATATATATATATATATATATATATATATATATATATATATATATATATATATATATATATATATATATATATATATATATAATTGAAATACATTTATATTGTCTAAACCAAAACAAAATTCTTTTCACAAATCTGAATTTTTAATGTACAAACCTAACTCATTGATATATGAAAAGGACATCCATTTTATACATTAAAAAATGGGTATATAGCATAAAGGGAGTTATTTAAATATCAAAAGTATATTCACTTCACACTTGAATAGGAAGGTAAATTGAAAGACCAACTCATGGATATTTAAGTCCAGGGCAGCTGTCGTTCACTACCTTTCTTTGCCAACAGTGTCGTGGCAGCAGGTTTCACCTCCATAGACATACTTGTGGTACCGGCGCCATGCGCTTTACATTGCTGATTTTGGCGGTCTTCATGATGGTGAGTCACTTGCTATTTTTTTCGCTGAGTAATTATAGCGAAGACATCAGTCGAAAATATTACATAACGTATACTTAGATCTTTTCTGCCACACTATTAGTGTTATGCTTTTAAATTGCGATTTTAAAACATTGCAATTCTTCAGCTGTCTAATAACAGGAAATGTAATAATAGCAAACAGTGTCATTATGAATAACGCAAAATACTTGGCCATTGCTTCGTGACCCAACGTAAAATGAAAAGAACTGTATGATTAATCATCGGTATTACACATTTCTTACTTTAAAAAACATAGAACATAAGAAATATAGGAAGCTGCAAGAAGCCATCAGGGCTCCACGTGCTTATATCTTTATGAAAAGAATTTCTTCCATTAACGGCACCCTACATTGTAAATTTGAAGAACATCACAAAAATTTGTGTATCCACTTTATCTATCCACTTTATGGTTTCTGTAGTTCCATGAAAGCTGCATACAATTTTTCATCCTTTCCTAGACACTTGTTTATTGTAATTTTAATTACAAAATATGATCCACACAAACCTTTCCTTTTCCGCAACCTCCTTGTATCTCACTGAGCTTCACCTCACTCACTCTCATTAGTCTCAGTCAAAAGTCCCAGAGACTTTTTCTGGTACATTAAAGAAACTTATTCCTTTCTAACTAATAAACTCGCTTTTCAAACCTTTTATATATATATATATATATATATATATATATATATATATATATATATATATATATATATATATATATATATATATATATATATATATATATATATATATATATATATATATATATATATATATATATATATATATATATATATATATATATATATATATATATATATATATACATACATACATACATACATACATACATACATAGACAGAGAGATAAATAGAATAACTGCCTTCCTCCAGTCTAAATATTTAACGATTCTTCTCTCTATCCCAGTTCATACATTAAAAGCATCCAAAGCACTACAACATTCTCGCTATACTTTTTTTTTTGTTTCATTTCTACAGTTATTGTATGTATGCCCCTAGCTTTGCCACACTTTAACCCAGCTATCACTTTCTGAACCTCATCTTTACTAATTATTCGCTGCATATATGTTCCATCTCCACCTGCTTCTGTACCTACAGTGTGAATATTACTGCCTCCCTTACTGGTACGTCTTTTCCACACATCTTCCATGGTTCCATTATCTCCTTGCTACAAGATCTCCATCCTCTCTCTTTATTCTCGTACTTTCATTCTCCTCTACTCACTTCCTTCCAAAACAACTTATTCTCATAAAATCTTGCCATTTTATTAATGGTTATATTCCAAAACCAGTGCTATTTTTATCTTATTTTTTTCTGAACGTTTTGGTTTCCTATGCCACTTTTTTCTGCAACATTTTCTCGAAAGACGTGTTTCCCTCCCCCCTTTTAACAGCATTCGTAATCTTTTATTTCACCCATGAGTTTTTTTTTTTTTTCTACCCCATCACTTATGTTGCTGCTGTAGCTACTATATCCTTGAATACTTTAAAGGCCTCTACATTTAATTCCCTACCACCCTACCTTCTCTGAGTCTTTCATATGCCTTTTTTTTTTCTTATACCAATCTCTATAATCCTTCTTGGCTAACATTTCACTAGCCAATATCGTACTTACTTTTCTCTCTTTATCAATATTGCTATTATATTTCCATCTACCTTCCATTTTAACTTTAACTAATGAAAAATCACTCTCACAGAAATAACGTCAATCACATGTCTGTTTAATCTCTCATCATTTGTTACATAAATAATCAGACTCTTATGTAGAGCACGCTCATCTCTTCCATGAGTATATGTTAATCATTTTATTTTGGAAAAAAATGTCTTCACCAGAAACAACTGTCTTTCTGCACACACATACTTTCTGCAACCAGTTTAATTCTCCCTATCTATTTATCATGTTCCTACTACATCTGATACTTCACTGCTGCCAATGTTTTCATTCATATTTCTTACTAAAACTATTTCCTCTCCCTATTCTAAAATTTTCTCATTTCCTTTCTTCCTTTCTCACTTCTACTGTTAGAAGTGTACACACACAAATCCATACATTCTCATGTATCCCTGTTTTTCCGCTGCCCACTCTATCACAAATCGTAGCTGTGCATGTGTCTCTATACCTTTCCATACTGTTGGGGACTTACTTGGTGCACATCCTGCTTTTAATTTTCAATTATTTCTCTCATCAACAGTACACCACACAACTTTTCCTTTAACGCCCTCACCTCACCTCACTCTCATTTCCTTTAATGCAGCCAATCATTCCCGAACATTCCAAGCGTGTCTCGTCATCGTTAGTGTTCACACATCATTCAGTTTGCCAAAAGAGGCAGGCAAACCCGTACGAACAACATTGACATTTTTTTTTATCATTCAGATGTGTGTGCTAATATGTAATTATAAGTTATAACTAGTTAGCAAGACGTCATGCATATCTCCTTTCCCTTTGCAGTGCGGATGGGGTAACATCAACGGCCTCAACATCCCTTTCGAAGAGTAAGTAATTTTTTTCCTCAACATCCATGTCAGTTTGTATGAAAAAAGAAAAAAATAATAAGCTAGCGAAAGATGAATGTCGACACGTTCATTTATAATCAATACAAAATATAACTTTTCTGTGCTGCAGCTTAGTATTTATTTCATTTTATACACAAATAATCCATTCACCTTCGTATGTTCTAGTGACTCTCTTAGTTTCAGGGAGCTGTCGCCCTCCGAGACCAACCTCTCCGGTAGCGAAGGAGACTATATCGAACCAAAGGAAGGTGAGTCATAATTACACGTTCAGCATCTCTTGTAGCAATAGTAGTCACTTCCACTCAAAGGATTATGTTTTGTGCTCATTGATTTTGATATATTGGTCTCCTTTTTCAAGACTCATTAAAACTCAAAACAAATCAGAACTGTAAGACTTATGGATTAACACATATTATGAGACTTTGTGTGTGCAAGATAGGAGGTAGTAGACACCTGCCAAAACGATAATTACTTCATGGGGTCTGAAGCACTGGATCAGCTGGTGCTTAAAACTTACCATAACCCAACTGTGACCTCGCTGAACATTTCCTTTTTTCTCTCACAACACACAGGGGCAGTCACTGCCTACCTTCTAAACAGAACTCTCTTCCTTCATACAAAACTACATGGACTTAATTACATACACGCTTCACTCAAAATTATAAAGTAATATGGCGACTCCTTCACCGGACTAAGAGTCTCCATCTGGGGAGGGTTTCACAAATGTCTCCAGGTCGGATTGCTCTTCTGATATTAACGCTATGTGACTTGACACCCCTACCAACATTTTGTTGTTTAGCTTCTGCAAGATTCGCGGCTTTAGACTTAATTTTTAGTGTGTTGAACACCACCTCTGCTCTACTAAACCTCATTTTCTTTTTTTCTCACTAAAACACAGGTATTTCAGGCAACTAACAGTAAGCCCTTTTCTGTTCCCTCCTACTTATCTATTCTCATTTTCAATCCAAAGCTGCATGTTTCATCTATGTGACCAACGACTTAACTTGCTCTTCTGCCAGTGCTCTTGAATCTTTCGAGTATTCTTTAGAGTTTAGAGTATTTCTTTAGAGTCTTTTTTTTCCTAAAGTGGAGCACATTCTGACTACCTTCCCTTTTGCAAAGAAATCCATTCTTGGAGACTAGAATGTTCACCACCAACTTTGTCTCTCCTCTCCCTTCATTGATCATCCTGGTGAATTAACTATGTAATCCTCGACGACCTAGGGCAACTGGTGCAACATCCTACTCTTATTCCTGTCTTGGAGATACGCCCAACATTCTTGACCATTTATTAACGTCTAATCCTGCTACTTATTCTGTCACCCTGTCTTCTCCGTTGGGCTCGTCTGATCATTATCTCATATCTGTATCTTGTCCTGTTGCTACAATCCTTTCTCTGGATCCTACAAAGCGGAGATGCCTCTGGCGTTTTGCCTCTGCTAAATGGAAGAACCTGATAAGGTATTATGCTGATTTTCCTAGGAATGACAATTGTTCTTTTTCAGAGACCTGTCACTGTGTGCTAAACGCATAACAGAGGTAGTAATCCCTGGCATGGAGTTATACTTTCATTATTCTTTACCTCGAACTACACCTTCCAAATCTTAGTTTGACAGAAACTATTGCTGTGCTATACATGGTACAGAGATGGCCCACAAAAGGTTGGCCTTTCAATCACCTGAATCTCATGCGCTTTATATTTCGACCAGGAATCATGTCAAGTCTGTTCTCCAACTACCCAAAAATTTCGTTAATAATAGAATGTGTTAAAATCTTTCTATCTCCCCTCGTGACTTCTGGTACCTAGCCAAAAACATTTCAATTAACTTTGCTTCTCCATCTTTCCTTTCTTTATTTCATCCTGATGGCACCACTGCCATCTTATCTATTTCTAAAGCTAAAATATTCGCAGAAACCTTTACTAAAAATTATTCCTTGTTCCACCCTCTCTTCCACCTTCTAACTAATTTATGCTATGCATTAAAATCTTTCACAGTGATGTGGCCTAAGCTCTCGGAGGAATGAATTATGGACCTGAAGGGGTCTCTCATATCAAACCTTATCTTCTTTTCCTCACTGGTGTCTGAGGCTACTGATAGTACTCCCTTTTCTTTTCGATCCTGCTTTTTCTATCCTCATTCTAAATCCAAAGCTTGATGTTGCGTTTATGTGCGCAGTGACTTAACCTGCTCTGGTGCCCACGCACATGAGTCTTCTGAGTTTTCCACCATCTGGCTACGACTACAGAGTAACTCTCAAACTAGATTTATCTGTGCTGTATACCTCTCAAGTATTTCCTCTGACTATAAGAAATTCTTTGACTAATTAAGTTTCAAAGTGGAGCACATTCTGACTCTCTTCCCTTTTGCGGAGCTCTCCATTCTTGGAGACTTCAATGTTCACTACTAGCTATGGCTTTCTTCTCCCTTCATTGACCATCGTGGTGAACTTGCCTTCAGCTTTGCTATCCTCCACGACCTAGAGCAATTGGTACAACACCCTACTCGTCTAACTGAATATCTCGCGAGATATGCGCGACATTCTTGACCTTTTCCTAATCTATATTCTTCTGCTTACGATTACCTTCTCTTTTTCGTTGGTCTCCTCCTATCACAGTCTCATATCTTGTCCTATTGCTCTAAGCACGCCTTGGAATTCCCCTAAGCGGAGGTGCCTCTAACGTTTTGCTTGTGGTATTTGGGGGGGGGCCGGTCTGAGGAGGTATTTTGCTGATATTCCTCGGAATGACTATTCCTTCCGTGTCTAAGACTCATCTCTGTGGCCCGAGAGCATGATAGAGGTGACAGTGTCTGACATGGATACGTGCATTCCTCACTCTTTTTTCTCGACCTAAACCTCCCAAAACCTCAGTTTAACACAGCCTATTCTCACGCTATACATGACATATAGGTAGCCGATAAACGGTACTTGAGCCTTCTATCACCAAAATCTCATGCGCTTTACATCTCTGCACAGAACTATTCCAAGTCTGTTCTCCAGCTAACCGAAAAATCCTTCATTAATAGAAAGTGTCAAAATCTTTCAAGATCTCACTCCCCTCGTGACTTCTGGTATCTAGCCAAGAAATAAAAATAAATAATAAATAAAAATAAATAAATAAGAATAAATAAATAAATTAATAAATTAATTAATCAATTAATTAATTAATTAATTAAAGAAAAATATAATGAATCTCAAATAACTTTAATTTTTCTTCTTTTCCTAATTTATTTAAACTAGACTGCTATCACATCTATTGGTAAAACCGAACTCTTCGTTCAACTCTTATCTAAAAACCCTACCTTGGATGATTCAGGGCTTGTTCCAACCCCTCTTTCACCCTCTGACTACTTCATGCTACCTATTAAAATTCTTCACAATGGTGTTTTCCGTGTTGTCGCTGGCATAAACCCCCGGAAGGCTTGGGTCCCTTCTAATTTTTCTCCGGAACTGCGCCTCAGTGCTTGCACCTTGCCTAATCAGACTCTTTCAACTCTGTCAAAATCTACCTTTCCTTCTTGGTGGAAGTTTGCCTACATTCAGTGTATTCATAAAAAAGGTGCCCGTTCTAATTATTCAAACTACTGTCCTATTGCTTTAATGTCCTGCCTATCTAAAGATTTTTAATTTAACCTCAACAGGAAGATTCTTAAACATCTATCACTTTACAACGTTTTATCTGATCGCCAGTACTAGTTCGTCTCAGCTGCTCTACTGATGATCTGGCCTTTTTTAGAGATTTTGGTGAAACTTTTGCTATTGCCTTAGACATATCAAAAGATTCTGAAAGAGTCTGGCACAAAGCTTTGATTTCCAAATTACCCACCTACGGCTTCAATCCTTCTCTCTGTAAATTCATCTCAAGTTTCCATTCTGACCGTTCTATTTCTGTCGTGATAGACGGTCACTGTTCTTCTCCTAAATCTATTAACAGTGATGTTCCTCAGCGCTCAGTCCTGTCATCCTATCTTTTCCTATTGTTCACCAATGATCTTCTAAATGAAACTTCTTGTCCTATTCACTCCTAGACTTATGATACCACTCTGCACTTTTCCACATTTTTTTAGTATATGTGCAACTCTTGAACTATATATATATATATATATATATATATATATATATATATATATATATATATATATATATATATATATATATATATATATATATATATATATATATATATATATATATATACCGAATGACTAAAGCTTGTGCATTCCCGTTTCTCTATTATTGATGGAATGCACGTTTTTCGGGTTGCTTGGCAACGTTTAAGTTCAGGCTTTCCACACTCAAGCAATGACTTTCAACAATAGATTTTACAAAATATTTATTTTAAATATTTGCATTGTATTTATGACAGTAATTAACGTGTTTGCCGTAAACTTATGAACCAAAAGGCGTTGGTTGGTTTCGACAAGGCAGCACATGGCTTTCAGTATGAATTAAATTGCATTGTTGTGGTTTGATTGTTTTCTTCAGACCGTTCTTTAGGAAAATTACGTTGTAAATTATGTTGTAGAGGCTACCCCTGCAGTTCATGTTTTTTTTTTTTTTTTTTTTTTTTTTTTTTTTTTTTTTTTTTTTTTTACCTTTCTTTGTTTTCTATTTCAGCAGCAATCTCGAGACGATTCATGAAGAACGACGAGGGCACTCTATCGCAGAAGGCCAATTGTGGTAAGCTCAATGAATAACTCACATTAGAATGATCATTCTTCCAGTCTTTGCACAATTTAATATAATTGTAAAAAGAAGTAGTAGATGTACCAAATGATGCCAAGCATTTAGGC
Organism: Scylla paramamosain; assembly: GCF_035594125.1. Classification (NCBI taxonomy): domain Eukaryota; kingdom Metazoa; phylum Arthropoda; class Malacostraca; order Decapoda; family Portunidae; genus Scylla; species Scylla paramamosain. Next base: position 2,089,715 of record NC_087164.1, on the reverse strand, counting down.
TATAACTACATTTCACTACTTTTATTATTAAAAAGAAAATCGCATAGCTGTGTTCGTGTGAAAATATCGGTAAAAAATATCAAGTGGTAAGAGAGAGGATAAGAGTCATTTAGAGAAGAGGAGCCGATAAGATGAAAATCTTTTGATTCCAGTGTATATATATATATATATATATATATATATATATATATATATATATATATATATATATATATATATATATATATATATATATATATATATATATATATATATATATATCAAAAGATTTTCATCTTATCGGCTCCTGTTCTCTAAATGACTCTTATCCTCTCTCTTATCACTTGATATATATATATATATATATATATATATATATATATATATATATATATATATATATATATATATATATATATATATATATATATATATATATATATATATATATATATATATATATCTTGAGGTTTTACCAAAGAGTACTACATCACATAAAGTAGCAAAGCTCTTGTCCCTGGAATAAAGACTAGCAATTTTCAAAAATGTTGTGGAGGAGTGAAATTGTGATGGTTATTTAATGAAACTCATAAGGAGCAACACACCTTGTGCATACTAGTAACTTTCAGTGCCAAAAACTTGCGGACATATTTCACGCTGGGGACATTTACTCCAAGAAGTACACTGTGTCAGGAGATTGAGAGGTGCAGATGAACTCATAAATAACTCACCTCTAATAAAGCAGCGCTAACATTGATATCACTGTTTAATCATCTGCAGTGTGTGGCCGTCGCAATACAGTCACCAGAATTGTGGGAGGCCAGCAAACCACCGTACACGAGTATCCTTGGCAGGTTGCACTCGTCTCCAAGTATTCAAATAGACCTTTCTGCGGTGGTTCCATCATCTCCGATGTGTGGATTCTTTCTGCAGGACACTGTGTAAATAGGTAAGAAAGTAAAGATTAAGTAGCACAGAAAAACGTAGAGAATTTCAGGTTTGAAAAAAAAAAAAACTATGAAGATATTAATTAGATTTTTGTAATAATGAGATGATCATAGTAGGAGTAAGTTAAAAGTCCAGTGCTGCGAAGCTAGGCGAAGAAATGGGAAAACATAGTTTTTAAGTTTACTTTGAGGCAGACGATGTTAAAAGCTAAGTAAGGTACATCGTCCATTATTTATTTTGTGGGTGTTTACTATTTTTCGTATAGTTTTCTGGAGGTATTCAGGAAGTTTCCTGAGTATTTGTCCATATGGCGACGTTTCGGATCTTCCTAGATCCATCTTCAGGCTAGGCCTGATCGGCCTCAGTTTAACGGTTTAAAAGTTTATTCAGAAAGGGGGATAACACTATAGGGGTAAGGGGAGGAAGAGGTACAATAGTGGAAGATAGGGGATAAATGTTGGTGAAAAACAAAAAGACAGTAAAAGAGGTCGGCGTCTGGTAAGCGGGCTGTTTATATACTGTGTTGGGCCTCTTGGCGAATCACAGCGACGGGAGAGGGCAGAGCCAAGCGTGGTGACTGGCCCGTCTGTGTCAACTCATGACTAGCTGTGCTCCTTTGTGTCTTGCTGTGGGAAGTACTTGGAAGTTATCTGCTAGCCTGTTGATTGTAGGTATCTTTGTTGTTATGTATATTGCTTCTAGGAAGATGAGAGTCGATAGTCACTTTCTCTGTCAAGTACTATTGTTTTACTTTCCAAATCTTGACGAGTGAGGCTTGAGTTGTGCTTGGCAGCGTAGTAGTCTTTATTAGCGCCGTTGGATAGGTGGCAGGTGAGAAGCCAAGATAGGGAGGTCCTCGTCATTCCAATGTAAGAATTTATTTATTTATTTATTTTTTATGTAGGAAGGAAACTGGCCAAGGGCAACAAAATGGGGCCCACACTCCTCACTGTTGCAAGTGTGTTGGTAAATGACGTGGTGTTCCTTTAAGGGCGTCTTGGTTGTGCTGGGTGGGTTTCGGAGTAGTAGATGGGATGACTTTCTTGTTTAATAGTAGATGATAAGTTTGATCTGTTGCTCTGCGTTGGTAGGGTGCACGTTCTTTTTTATTATGATTATTATTTCTTCGTCTATCTTGTGGTCAGTTGACATGAAGTTTCTGTAGAATAACTTAATGGTTTTGTGCTTCTCCTGTGCTTCGGTATTTTGCTGCTCATTTCATTTATCCATATACGTCTTGATGACTCTTGATACGTCGGAGTTACGGTACCCGTTTTTAACGAGTACTTATCAAGTTTACTAGAGTAGCTGTAATCATAGGAAAAAAAACAGTACAATCGCAAGATATGCAAACAGCGGTAGTGAGCGAGCTATTCACGACAGGCTGTGAGACTGATAGTCTGTATGAGTGCCCCTGCCCATGGGAGCTGTAGTCGATATATAGACGAATAAGATCTTTCTATGGAGAGAGATATTGGAGGGAGGAAAAGAATTGGAGAGGGCGACACAAGACACATATAATCAATATAGCTGTTTTAAATGAGGAGTGAAATGTGGAATTTCCTCTTAGGTTTTTACAAAAGGGCAGACAAAGTTTGTTCAATGTAGAGGAGGATAGTTAAGAATCGTTGAAGAAAAATGTAAGACGATCAGAAATTAGTAACAGAAAATTACTGCTGGGCCTGATACTTCATCACTACCACCAGTGCTTTGTATACAATACAGGTGTCATATTCAATAGACAACATGACTCATTATAATGACTAAAGACATAAAAGGCATTATTTTTTTCCCTACGTAGGCTTCTTCTGATCTAACAAATGTTATAGCATACTACGAATGATGGAAAATGTATGTTTGCAGAATTTCACATCCATAATAGTATAACAGTGACATGATATTTCCCCAGTAACACTAAGAAAAATGTCAGAGTCGTTATTGGGGAACACAAATGGGACTCAAGTTCTGAAACCTCCATCACCAGCAGGCGTGCATTAAGCCAGGTAACTTCTGTGAATTACTTATAAGTTAATACTCTCAAGCAATCTCTGGGAAAAGAAATACGTAGTTTTCCATAATCAATGTTTTAAATAATCAATGAATTAACTAATTTAATAAAAAAAAAAGTCAATTAGGAAAATAAAAATGAACACATAAGTAAAACATTAATAATGACGATAATATTAATGATAATATTAATGATAATAATAATAATAATAATAATAATAATAATAATAATAATAATAATAATAATAATAATAATAATAACAATAATAATAATAATAATAATAATAATAATAATAATAATAATAATAATAAAAATAATAATAATAATAATAATAATATTATTATTATTATTATTATTATTATTATTAATATTACCACTACTACTTCTACCACTACTACTTCTACTACTACTACTACTACCACTACTAGTAATAATAATAACAACAACAACAACAACAACAGTAACAACAACAACAACAACAACAACAACAACAACAACAACAACAACAACAACAACAACAATAATAATAATAGTAATAATAATAATAATAATAATAATAATAATAATAATAATAACAAAAGAGTATAACTGTCATGACATCCCCATCGTCAACTTTTTTTTCATAAATATCTGCAACATTTGCGGTGTTAGATCTAATTTTCAATCTGTAGAACACCAGCTCTTTGCTACTAAACCTCATTTTTTTTCTTTTCTTTTTTTTTTTTTTTTTTACTGAAACACAGGAGTCTGAGGCAACTGACATTAGCCCCTTTTCTTCTCCTTCCTACTTTCTCTATCGTCACTTTCAATTAAATGCTGGATTTTGCATCGATGTGCTCACCGATTTAACCGACTTTCGGGCCAAAGTTCTTGAATTTTCGGAGTATTCCACTATATGGCTACGACTTCAAATTTACTCTCAAACTAAATGTATTTGTGCTGTATACCTCTCATCTAGCTCCTCTGACTATAAGAAATTCTTTGACTACTTACCTTTTAAACTGGCACATATTCTGACTTTTCGAATTTGCAGATATCTTCATTTTTGGACACTTCAATGTTCACCACCAGTTTTAGATTTCCTCTCCCCTCACTGACCATCGTGGTGAACTAGCCTTTATTTTTTTCTATCCTCCACGACCTTGACCAATTGGTACAACATCTTACTCGGATTAGAGGGTAGGAAAAAATCAAGAATGTTAGGCATATCTCCAAGACGGTCAGAAGACCGTCTTGGAGATATGCCTAACATTCTTGATTTTTTCCTACCCTCTAATCCTTCTGTTTCGGTGATTCCTCTGGTCCCTCTGGTCACAATCTGATATCTGTATCTTATCCTATCGCTTCATTCCCTCCCGAGGATTGTCCTAAGGGTAGGTGCCTTTAATGTTTTGCTTCTGCTAGTTGGGAGGACCTGAGCAGATATTTTCTAATTTTCCTTGGAATATCTACTGCTTCTATGTCAGAGACCCCTCTCTGTATGCCAAACGCACAGCAGAGGTTATAGTGTGTGGCATGGAGACGTACGTTCCTCACTCTTTTTCTCGACCTATAGCTTCCAAACACACTGTGTTTTCGTGCTATACATGATAGAGAGATAGCCCAGAATAGGTACTTGAGTTTTCCATCAACAGAATCTCGTGCACTTTATATTTTTGCACTTTATATTTTTGTCTCCTTTTCAACTAGCCAAAAATTCCTTCATTAAAAGAAAATCTCAAAATTTTTCATTATCTAACTCCCCTCGTAATTTCTGTCTATTCTTTCCCTCCTTTATTCTAACCCTTTATTCTAAGATATCAGCACTGTTATCGCATCTGTATCTAAAGATAATCTCTTCGATCAAAATTTTGCTAAAAAGTATACCTTTAATGATTCAGGGCTTAATCCTCCCTCTCCTCCACCCCCTGACTACTTCATACTATCTGTTAAAACTCTTTGCAATGATGTTTTCCATGTTCTCGCTGGCCTAAATTCTCAGACTTGATGAGTCACCTTCCAATGCTCTCCGAAACTGCGCTTCCTTGCTTGCACTTTAACGAGTCAAACTCTTTCAACTCTGTCTGTCAACATCTACCTTTCTTTCTTGCTGCAAGATAGCCTACATTCAGTCTGTTCCTAAGGTTGACCGTTCTAATCCCTCAAACTATCGTCCCATTGCTTTAATTTCCTGCCTATCATTTTTTTCTTTAATCTCTCCTCAAAAGGAAGATATTTAAATATCTATCACTTCTCAACCTTCGCCATTATGTGTTCTACTGTTCATCCGGCTTTCCTTATTCAGTCTTTATCATCCTCTTTTAGAGATTTTGTAAAACTTTTGCTATCGCCTTAGATATATCAAAACTTTTTAATAGAGTTTGGCACAAAGCTTTGATTTTCAAACTACCCTCTTACGGCTTCTATCATCCACTCTGTAACTTCACCTCAAGTTTCCTTTCTGACCGTTCTATAGCTGCTGTGGTAGACGGTCACTATTCTTCTAAATCTATTAACAGTGGTGTTCCTCAGGGTTCTGTCCTGTCACCCACACTTTTCCTACTATTCATCAAAGATCCCCTAACCAACGTTCTTCTCCTATCCACTTCTATGCTGATGATACCACCCTGCACTTTTCCAAGTCTTTTTGTAGAAATCTATCCCTTCAGGAAAGAAATAGCTCACGCAGGGAAGCCACAGAACGCCTGACTTCTGATGTCTCTAAAAATTTCTGATTGAGGCAGAACAAATTTAGCATTGTTAAATGCCTGAAAAACTCTATTCTTCCATTTATTAACTCGACACAGTCTTCCAGACAAGCATTCCCTCTTTTTCAGTGACACTCATTTGTCCTCCTCTTCTACTCAGAACATCCTTTACTGTCTGTCTGTCCTTTACTTATAATTTAAACTGAAAACTTCACAGATTCTATGAAGTTAGGCGTTCTGAGACGTTTTCTCCAGTTTAACTCACCCATCCAGATGCAAGCTTTGTACACGGGCCTTATCCGTCCATTTATGGAGTATGCTTCACCTGCCTGAGGATGTTCCACTCATACCGCTCTTCTAGACAGGGTGGAGTCAAAATCTTTTCGTCTCATCAACTCCTCTCCTGTAGCTGACTGCCATTGGCCTCTTTCTCATCGCCGCAATGTTGCATCTCTTGCTATCTTTTTACAATTTTTTTTTTTTTTAGGCTAATTGGTCTTCTAATTTTGCTAATTGAATGCTTCCTATCCTCACATGGCTTCGCTGCACAAGACTTCCTTCTTTCTCTCACCCCAGTTCTATCCACTACTCTAATGCAAGAGTTAACCCGTATTCTCAATTATTCATCCATTTCTATGGTAAATTCTGGAAGTCCCTGCCTGCTTCTGTACTCGTATTTCCCCATTTCTATTATTTGAATTCCTTCAAGAGGGAGGTTTTAAGAGACTTGTCCTTCAATTTTTGACTACATGTACTGTTTTGGACCCTATTAGCGTACCGGCATATCAGTGTGTCTTATTATTATTTTTGTTGTTGCCTTTGGCTGGTGTCCCTATTACATAATAATAATAATAATAATAATAATAGTAATAATAATAATAATAATAATGATAAATAACTATTAAATAACTATTCTTCTATTCAAGTTTTCTTTCTGGTCGTTCTGTTAAAATAACCGTGACGTTCCTCTGGGTTGTGTCACCCACTCTCTTCCTACTATTCATTAATAATCTTTTAAACCAAACTTTTAAACAAACTCCTATCCACTCCTACACTGATGATACCACCCTGCACTTTTCCACGTCTTTTCTTAGGTTTCCAAATCTACCGGGATTAAACAGCTGAAGCAGTGAAACCACATAACGTCTGAATTCTGATCTCTCTAAAATTTCTGAGTGGGGCACAACAAAATTAATATTGTTCAATGTCTCAATAACTCAGTTCCTCAATATATCAACTCAACACAACCTTCCAGATAACTATCCTCTCTTCTTCAGTGCCACTCTTCTACATTGAATATTCTGGGTTTGTTCTTCACTAGCAATCTAAACTTGATTTTTCGCATCTTATCTCTAGCTAAAAAAGTTTCTTTGAAGTTAAGCATTCTGAGGCGTCTCCAGCAGTTTTTTTTTTTTTTTTTTTTTAAATGGCCGACTCCCTAAAGAGGTTTTAAATATTCATGATTTTCATACGTTTGAAACGTATGGGTGGGACAGGGGTTAAACTGTATGCTGGTCTTCTAGTCAGAGAAGGATCGAAGGCATTTTGTCTTATCAACCCTTTTCTTGAATTTGTTTGTTTTCAGTTTCTCTCTCATCGCCGCAGTGAACCATCTTTTTCTATCTTCTCTCGCTATTTTCACTGTAACGGCTCTTCTGATCCTGCTCATTGATTGTCTCTCCTCCTCACTTTTTCTCATCCCTATTTTCTCTATCTTTGTAATGCAAATTAGCGTTAACAAATATTCTCAATCATTCATTCCTTTCTAGTAAAATCTGGAACTCCTTTTCTACTTCTGCATTTTCTGCTTCTGTATTTCCTATTTCCTATTAATTTAACTTTTCCAATAGGAAGGTTTCGAGACACTTATCCTCCAGTTTTGGATCACCCATTTGATTTGGGAATGCCACCTCAGTAGGTCACACACACACACACACACACACACACACACACACACACACACACACACACACACACACACACACACACACACACACACACACAAAAGAAAAAAATCTCTCTCTCTCTCTCTCTCTCTCTCTCTCTCTCTCTCTCTCTCTCTCTCTCTCTCTCTCTCTCTCTCTCTCTCTCTCTCTCTCTCTCTCTCTCTCTCTCTCTCTCTCTCTCTCTCTCTCTCTGTGTTGCCCTTGGCTTTTGTCCTTCTTACATGAAAGTAAAGAAAAATATTATTGTTTTTGTATTTCCATTATTACTATTATTATTATTATTATTATTATTATTATTATTATTATTATTATTATTATTATTATTATTATTATTATTATTATTATTATATACTAGCAAGTTTCACGAAATATATGTGAATCATGAACCTAAAATAAGTCGAATAAAAATTGAAATTGAAGTAAAGTTCTTCGCCCTATATAATCAGTACTACTATAACTGAATCTAACTTTTATTCCATGACAGGTTCTTAGGCATAAATATTACAGTTCCTCCACACTGAACCACGATATTAGTTTGCTGCGGCTTGCTGATCCCATCGTGTTCCCCAGTAATAATAAGATTGCTCCAGTGTGCATCCCGTCTGCAGATAATCTTTACGAATCCGTGAATGCCATCGTCACCGGCTGGGGAACACTCTATTCAGGTAAGCCTGTGATAAAATAACATTGGGATAAGATGAAATTTTTAGTTGATACATGCTGAATCTGAAATGCCAACAGGCAGAAAGAAAATTGTATATATTCAGCAATAAGTGTGTGAAAATGTATGGTTTAACTACTTAAAAAATTAATTGAACATCACAGCATGAATGCAATATTTTTCGGTTCAAAACGTAATTATTACGATCTCGAGATGATCAATAATTAGTAATACAAAATAATGAGGTTAAAATATAAGTGAATTAATGCCTTTGTGTGTTATTCTGAAGGAGGATATCAACCCACTACGCTTCAGGAAGTGACTGTACCCACCATGAGCAACAGACAGTGCAAAGCAACATCCTATTCCAGCAGTAGCATTACTGATAACATGATCTGCGCTGGTTTATCACAGGGTGGCAAGGACTCCTGCCAGGTGTGTTCTAAGTGCCTCGATTCGTGTCCCGTGGAATAATAGACACTAGCGCCCGCTTCCGAACTATGTTTCGTGTAGTGTCTCAAAAACTCAATTTATTCACCTATGTCCTCGACAATTTTCTACATAATTATCCTTTATTCTCTAGTGACACTCACCTTTTCCAAAGCATTGCACATTCTTGGTATAACCTTCAGTACAGTTGCTTACTTTATATATGGTCGTTAATGTACAACTTTTCTCACTTGTTAAATTTTATTGCCAGTTTCATGGTGTCTTCTCTTCAGAACTTGCTAACTGCATATCTCCCCTATCCTCCGGACTCGCTTCACAATACTTTTTACTTATTCTCACTCGTACTTTGTCCATCACTCTAATGCAAGAGTTAAGCAGTGCTTTCACTCTTTATTCCGCTTTATTGTATTTTTTTTTCTTTTCTTCTTTTTTTATTTTTTGTAATCTGTGTAAATCGGCATTTTGTCTCTCCTACGATATGTCCTAATTGAATAGAGAGTTTTAAAGTATCTTCCATTCCTGCAGCGTTTTTTTTTTCTTTTCTTTTCATTCTTTTCTTTTTTTTTGTTTGTCTTTATAAAAAAAAAAAGAAATGAAGGAACATTCAGGAAACTTCAAGAAGCCGTTAAACTTACACGTAATAGTCTTTGCTTGGAACATACCTACCTATTTCCACCTACAATTCTTATACATGAATTTATCTAATCTTTTTAAAAAGCTCTTTAATAATAATAATAACAATGATATATATATATATATATATATATATATATATATATATATATATATATATATATATATATATATATATATATATATATATATATATATATATATATATATATATATATATATAACGATAACAGTGTACGAGTATATGTATCTAGTGACAAAAAAGTACCAGCCCCTCAAACAGCTGCCACTACACTAAGACCAACTTAAACTAGACTACACATAGCCTAGTAGCAGGCATAAAACAACGAGAGCAGGTTACTCACAAGGTTGAAGCTTGCCTCTCCTTCCTCGCACACAGAGGAAACATACAACGCCAGTACTTATTCCAGACGCTGGAAAGGACTCGCACAAACACGTACTAAGGAGAAACAAAAAAGACTTACGCCACAATTATGAGGCTGTAATATCCTAAGAGCAAACCTCCCTCAAAACAGCATCCACCCATTGCTCAGCAGGATATTACTGCTGTTTGATTTTCATTGTAAATCTCCCTGACAAGTGTTCTACCTTTTTACAAACTAACAAGTCAGAGAAGACAAGGGACTACCAAAACACGAGCTACTACGTGACCAAAGCAAGTCTGGCTATTAAATCACACACACGGCCGACACCATAACAACCAGTAGCAATTAACTAAAACACACTACATAAAAGAGACAGCTTGACTCTAATGAACGAAAAACACGATCAAGCAGACCTACTTGGCGCCCGATTTCAACAATGGAATCCAACGATACGTGCACAATAACGAGAATGCAAAAGACTTCTACTATCATACAGACCCCTAACCACGGGCCAATTCAGTATACTAAACCGTGAAGTGTGTGTGTGTGTGTGTGTGTGTGTGTGTATATATATATATATATATATATATATATATATATATATATATATATATATATATATATATATATATATATATATATATATATATATATATATATATATATATATATATATATATATATATATATATATATATATATATATATATATATATATATATATATATATATATATATATATATATATATATATATATATATATATATATATATATATATATATATATATATATATATATATATATATATATATATATATATATATATATATATATATATATATATATATATTGCTATTAGCAAATAACTCAGGTTCAGCTGTTTTAACAGGACAGCTTTCCCTAGAGTATCTCCTTCTACCCTAGTTCGGTCATAAACACGACAATTACAGCACTTTTTTGTGGTCAAAAACCGTCAAAACTGAGGTCGCCACTGGGCCTATAACTTCCTAGAAAGCAAAGATATTTTATTTCAGCGAAGATATAATCCAAATTACAAAAGAAAAACGGATAATCATGAGATTTAAAGAAAATATTTTAAAGTTAATAAATGCTAAATTAGCCATCACATTTAATAAGATACTTATACGAGAAATATCTCTTATGTAGTATAGATAGATAGTAGAAAGATAGGTAATTAGGTAAATAAACACGCATTATATCACATTTTTATCTACATTTGTTGTAACTGAATCCAACATTACGTATTTCCTTCCATATATACTATTTTCTGTGGTTCTGTGTAGAAACGTGCTTTGCTTTCCAGGGCGATTCTGGTGGTCCTATGGTGACTTACAGAAATGGAGCATATGAACAGATTGGTATCGTATCTTGGGGATATGGGTGTGCTTCTGCCAATTACCCAGGAGTTTACACTCGAGTTAGCGGTAAGTAATCTTTTCCTTATATTCACTATCTGAACTGAGTATCATAATAAGAGCTATTTTTATTTGTATTTATTTATTTATTTATTTATTTATTTATTTATTGGTATTCAATGATGCGTAGATATTTTTGGCCCACCACACGGTTTTGGAAGTAGATATTTATTAATTATTTTTTTTTTTTTTCTGTACAGTTTACGTCGGTATTCTTAAACAGTTAATGACAGGGACCAATTCCTGCGGCCAATGAATGATCTTCTGTACCTCAGCTTCTGGCGCTGGCTTATGGCAAGAGTAATCTACTCAACAAAGAAGTGTAATACAACATTAAATGTAATAAATATGTGTAATGAAGATGGAAATCCATGCATAATCCCCAATAACTTAAGGCTCCATATTTCCTTTTAAATTATCCTGTAGTTGCAGTTTTCAAAAGAAAACAGAAATAGGGAAGCCAGGAAAAAAAAAAAAAGTTAATTTATTGTTTGAAACTTATTGATATGCTTCTTTTTAAACATTACAAGTCGTTAGCATTAGAAAATACTGAAACACAAAGCTGATCCAGAGTTTCAAAGTGAAAGCAATGAAAGAGTGGAGATACTCTTGGGAGAGGACATATGATGGAATAAGAGTGTGAGTCTTATATAGCAAAACCGCTGGAGGATGGAATGATGTAATTAGGAAGTTCAGAAGAACAGTAACTATAACAGTAATATTAGAAAAATGCAAGAGATGCAACAATGTCACGTTCAGTGAAAAGAAAAATCACTGTTGAAAAAGAGGAATTGATGAAAAGAACTTCTGAATCAACAGTTTTTTTATGAAAGAATTTATGACTAAATCCTACCTAATATGAGAGTACTAGTATGAGAGTATGAGTATGAGAGTAATATGAGAGTACTAGTATGAGTACTAGTATGAGAGTTCAAAGGTAGATGAATAAGGCTCCTGTATTACAATCAATAACAGGGAATGGGAAAGGATTTGGCGGAGACGACACAAAACATAACTTCATGGAAACTGTGAAGATATGTGAAATTAAAAAAAAAAAAAAAAAAAAAAACAAAGGAAAGACAATGTATGCTGAGAGCAGAAGTGAGAGGCAGTGATGTCTCATAAAAGAAAATGGATTTGGAAAGTTATCTTGAGTTGATATATCACAGATGGAAGTCTTTGAAGCACTGAACAAAACAACGTTTTTTGTGTCCATATTCTTTCATATGTCCTAAATGCTTAGTGGGATAAAAGGTTTTACGTCTCGGAACCTTAGATTGAGACATAAATTATAGAGAGGTGGGCCACAAAAGGTACTTAAGCTTTACATTACCAGAATTTCATGCGCTTTATATTTCTGCCCGAAACCATGCTAAATAAGAACATAAGAACATAAGAACATAAGAAATAAGGGAAGCTGCAAGAAGCGACCAGGCTTACACGTGGCAGTCCCTGTATGAAACACTCCTACCTATTTCCATCTGTTATCCCCATCCATAAACTTGTCTAATCTTCTCTTATAGCTCTCTAGTGTCCTAGCACTAACTACATGATTACTGAGTCCGTTCCACTCATCTACCACTCTATTTGAGAACCAATTTTTTCCTATCTCCTTCCTAAACCTAAATTTTTCAAGCTTGAACCCGTTATTTCTTGTTCTACCCTGGTTGCTGATAATAAGAATTTTGCTTACATATCCCTTGTTATAACCCTTATACCACTTAAAGACTTCTATCAGGTCCCCTCTTAACCTACGTCTCTCTAGAGAATGTAAATTTAACCGCTTCAACCTCGCTTCGTAAGGAATACTCCTCATCCCCTGTATCCTTTTAGTCATTCTCCTCTGTACTGATTCTAATAGACCTATATCTTTCCTGTAATGTGGGGACCAGAACTGCACAGCGTAGTCTAGATGAGGTCTGACCAGCGCCAAGTATAACTTTAATATTACTTCCGGCCTTCTACTTTTAACACTCCTAAAAATGAATCCTAGTACCCTATTTGCCTTGTTTCTGGGTTCTATGCATTGTTTCCCTAGACAGAGTTCAGAGCTAACTATAACTCCTAAATTAAAATCTGTCCTCCAACTATCCAAAAACTCCTTCATTAATAGAAAGTGTCAAAATCTTTCAAGATCTAACTCGCGTCGTGACTTTCGGCATGTAGCCTAAAACGTCTACAAAAAACTTTGTTTCTTCTACTCTCCCTTCTTTATTTCAGCCAGATGGCACAACTGCTATTACATCTATCTCTAAAGCTGAACTCTTCGCGCAAACCTTTGTTAAAAAAAATCTATCATCGGCGATACAGGGCTTTTTCCCCCCCTCCCCTCCAACCTTTGACTACTTCATGCTACCTATTGAAATTCATCACAATGATGCTTCCCATAATCTCACTGGCCTAAACCCTCGGAAGGCTTATGTACCTTATGGAGTCCCTCCTATTCTGTGGTTCCATCTGTTCTCTGAATATGTGCCTCTGTGCTTTCATCATCCTTAGTCAAAGTCTTCCAACTCTGTCAACATCAACCTTTCCTTCTTGTTGGAAGTTTCCATACATACAGCCTGTTTCTTAAAAAAAAAATAAATAAAAAAATAAAAAATAAATAAATAAATAAATAAATAAATAAATAATATATATATATATATATATATATATATATATATATATATATATATATATATATATATATATATATATATATATATATATATATATATATATATATATATATATATATATATATATATATATATATATATATATATATATATATATATATATATATATATATATATATATAATTTATTTATTTATTTATTTTTTAAGGATCTTAAATTACGGAAACATTATCAGGAAATATAACTATTAAAGACATGTAGCATCTACTGCGGATCTATGAATACCTCTACATAATCAAACAGAATACAATCTTCAAGTTATATATATATATATATATATATATATATATATATATATATATATATATATATATATATATATATATATATATATATATATATATATATATATATATATATATATATATATATATATATATATATATATATATATATATATATATATATATATATATATATATATATATATATATATATATATATATATATATATATATATATATATATATATATATGAAAGTAATAATGAGCATTATGATAAGCCTACATTCAACCTGTTCCTAAAAAGGGTGACCGTTCTAATCCCTCAAACTATCGTCCTATTGCTTTAATTTCCTGCCTATCTAAAGTTTTTTAATCTATCCTCAACAGGAAGATTCTTAAACATCTCTCACTTCACAACCTTCTATCTGATCGCCAGTATGGGTTCCGTCAAGGCCGCTCTACTGGTGATCTTCTGGCTTTCCTTACTGAATCTTGGTCATCCTCTTTTAGAGATTTTGGTGAAACTTTTGCTGTTGCCTTGGGCATATCAAAAGCTTTTGATAGAGTCTGGCAAAAAGCTTTGATTTCCAAACTACCCTACTACAGTTTCTATCCTTCTCTCTGTAACTTCATCTCAAGTTTCCTTTCTGACCGGTCAATTGCTGCTGTGGTAGACAGTCACTGTTCTTCTCCTAAATCTATTGGCAGTGGTGTTCCCCAGGGTTCTGTCCTGTCACCCACTCTCTTCTTATTATTCATTAATGATCTTCTAACCCAAACTTTTTGTCCTATCCACTCCTACGCTGATGATACCACCCTGCACTTTTCCATCTCTTTTCATAGACGTCCAACCTTTCAGGAGGTAAATATATCAGGCAGGGAAGCCACAGAACGCTTGACTTCTGATCTTTCTAAAATTTATGATTGGGGCAGAGCAAACTTGGTATTGTTCAATGCCTCAAAAACTCAATTCCTTCATCTATCAACCTTCCAGACAACTATCCTCTCTTCTTCAATGACACTCAACTGTCCCCCTCTTCTACACTGAACATCCTCGGTCTGTCCTTTACTTATAATCTGAACTGGAAACTTCACATCTCATCTCTAGCTAAAACAGCTTCTATGAAGTTAGGTGTTCTGAGACGTCTCCGTCAGTTTTTCTCACCCCCCCACCCAGCTGCTAACTCTGTACAAGGGCCTTATCCGTCCATGTATGGAGTATACTTCACATGTCTGGGGGGGTTCCACTCATACTGCTCTTCTAGACAGGGTGAAATCAAAAGTTTTTCGTTTCATCAACTCCTCTCCTCTAACTGACTGTCTTCAGCCTCTCTCTCACCGCCGCAATGTTGCATATCTAACTGCTCTTCTGATCTTGCTAACTGCATGCCTCCCCTCCTCCCGTGGCTTCGCTGCACAAGACTTTCTTCTTTCTCTCACCCCTATTCTGTCCACCTCTCTAACGCAAGAGTTAACCAGTATTCTCAATCATTCATCCCTTTCTCTGGTAAACTCTGGAACTCCCTGCCTGATTCTGTATTTCCACCTTCAATTCCTTCAAGAGGGAGGTTTCAAGACACTTATTCATCAATTTTTGACCACTGCTTTGACCCTTTTATGGGACTGGCATTTCAGTGGGCATTTTTTTTTTATTAAATTTTTGTTGCCCTTGGCCAGTGTCCTTCCTACATAAAAAAAAAAAAAAGTGATGATAATAATAGTAATAATATCAGCATAGTAACAATAATAGTAATAATATCTTTAATATGGATAATAATAGTAATAATATCAGCAACATTGGGAGCATAATAATAATAATGATAATAATGATAATAATAGTAATAACAATGATAATAATAGATAACAACAGGAATAATGACGACAGCTGAAGAGTAACATACGTAAAAGTATCGATACTAATAACAAGAATAATATAAATGATAATAATATCAACAACAACTATAGTAAAATAATAATAATAACAATAATAATAATAATAATAATAATAATAATAATAATAATAATAATAATGATAATAAAAATAATGATGATAATAGTAATTATCATTATCACTATAGTTGTAATAATAATAATAATAATAATAATAATAATAATAATAATAATAATAATAATAATAATATCAGTACTAATAATATTAGTAATAATTATAAAAAAAGATACTAGTAGCTGAAGAATAAGTCGTTATAGTATTGCCGTTAATAAATATATTAATATCAGTAAAAAAAAAAAAATGGAAGAATATTGATAGTAACTAAAGCAACGTCAAGTACTACAATAATAATATTAATGATAATAACAATAGTAATAATAATAATAATAATAATAATAATAATAATAATAATAATAATAATAATAATAATAATAATAATAATAATAATAATAATAATAACAATAATAATGATGATGATATTAATGATAAAGAAGAACACTGCATAACAATGATAACAGTATCAAAATAACAATAACTGTAAGAGTAATTATTTGGGAAGTGAGAAAAAAAAATAGTGGGGACGACTCAAAACATCTAAGTTCATAGAAACTGTTTTAGCTAGAGATGATATCTGAGTTTTCCAGTTTAGATTAGTTTAGATCAGTTTAGTTTAGTGTACAAGAGAGGGATAGTTGGGTGCCATTGAAGAAGAGCGGATAATTGTCTGAAAGCTTGTGTTGACCTGACAGATAGAAGAATTGACTTTTTGAGTCATTGAACAATAGTAAGTTTGCTCTGCCCTAACTCCAAATTTTGGAGAGATCAGAAATCAAGAGTTCTGCAACTACCTTGCACAAATTGTTTACTTTCTGAAAGTTTGGACGTCTAGGAAAATACGTGGAAATATTGTAAGGTGGTACCATGAGTGTAGGAGTGAATAGGACAACAAGTTTAGTTTACAAGGTAATTGGTGAATAATAAGAAGAGTTAGTGACAAGCCAGAACCATTAGGAACACCACTATTAATAGATTTAGGAGAAGGACAGTGTTGCAGCAGCAACAGAACTATCACAAAGGAAAGTTGAGTTTAAGTTACAGAGAGAAGGATAGAAACCGCAGCAGGGTAGTTTGGAAAACAAAGCTTTGTGCCACACTCTCTCAAAACCTTTTGATTTGTCTAAGACATCAAAATTTTTACTAAAATATGAGGATGACCAAGGCTCATTAAGGAAAGCCACGTAGACTGAAACCTTATCTGCGATTAGATAGAACGCTGCGAAGAGATAGATATATAAGAATCTTCCTGTTGAGGATAGATTAAAAAACTTAATATGCAGGAAATTAAGGGAATAAGAAGATAGTTCGATGGATTAGAACCGGCACCCTTTTTAGGAACAAGATGAATGTAGGAGAACTTTCAGAAAGGTAGATGTGGATAGACAGAGTTGAAAGAGTTTGACTTGGAAAAGTCCAAGCACGGAGGCACAGTTTCGGAGAACAATAGAAGGGACTCCATGAGGTCCACATGCCTTCCGAGGGTTTAGGCAAGCGAGGGATGAAAAACATCACTGTGAAAGATTTTAATGGGTAGCATGAAGTAGATAGAGGGTTGACGAGAAGTAGGAACAAGCCATGAATTATCTAAGTTTGAGTTTTTATCAAAGGTTTGAGCGAAGATTTAAGCTTTAGAAACAGATCAGATGGCAGTGGTGTTATCAGGTTGAAATAAAGGAGGAAAGGATGAAGAAGCAGTTAAAAAAAAAAGCTCACTAAGATGCCAATCCCAGAAAAGGGTCCAAATAGATAATAAAAAATTGAAGGATAAGTGTCTTGAAGCCTCCCTCTTTAAAGGATTCAAGTCGTAGGAAGGTGGAAATACAGAAGCAGGCAGGGAGTTCCAGAGATTACCAGAATATCTCTCTTGCATTAAAGAGGTGGACAGAATAGGGGTGAGAGAAAGAAGAAAGTCTTGTGCAGCGAGGCCACGCGAGGATTGGAGGCATGCAGTTAGCAAGATCAGGGAAGCAGTTAGCATGAAAATAGCCATAGAAGACAGCTAGAGATGCAACATTGCGGCGGTGAGAGAGGGGCTGAAGACAGTCAGTTAGAGGAGAGGGGTTGATCAGACGAAAAGCTTTTGATTCCACCCTGTCTAGAAGAGCAGTATGAGTGGAACCACCCCCACACACATGTGAAGCATACTCCATACATGGACGGATAAGGTCCCTGTACAGAGTTAACAGCTGGGGGGTGAGAAAAATATTATCTAACACCTAACTTCATTGAAGCTGTTTTAGCTAGAGATGTGATGTGAAGTTTCTAGTTCAGATTATAAGTAAAGGATAGACCGAGGAGGTTCAGTGTAGAAGAGGGGGGGTAGTTGAGTGTCACTGAAGAAGAGGGGATAGTAGTCTGGAAGGGTGTGTCGAGTTGATAGATTGAGGAATTGAGTTTTTGAGGCATTGAACAATACCAAGTTTCCTCTGCCCCAATCAGAAATTTTAGAAAGATCAGAAGTCGGGCGTTCTGTGGCTTCCCATCGTGAAATGTTTACTTCCTGGATGTGAATGAAAAGACATGGAAAAGTGCAGGGTGGTTTCATCAACGTAGGAGTAGATAGGACAAGAAATTTGGTTTAAAAGGTCATTCATAAATAATAAGAGAGTGGGTGAAAGTACAGATACCTGCGGAACACCACTCTTAATAGATTTAGGAGAATAGTGACCGTCTACCACAGCAACAATAGAATAGTCAGAAAGGAAACTTCAGATGAAGTTGGAGAGAGAAGAATAGAAGCCGTAGGAAGGTAGTTTGGAAATCAATGCTTTGTGCCAGAATCTATCAAAAGCATTTCATGTATCCAAGACAACAGCAAAAGTTTCACCAAAATATAAAAAAAAAAAGATGATAAGATTCATTAATGAAAACCATAAGATCACCAATAGAGCGGCCTTGATGGAACCCATACTGACGATCAGATAGAAGGTTGTTAAGTGATAGAGGATAGATTAAAAAACTTTAGATAGACAGGAAATTAGAGCAATAGGACTGTAGTTTAAGGGATTAGAACGGTCACCCCTTTTAGGAACAATCTAAATGTAGGCAAACTTCCAGCAAGAAAGAAAGGTAGATGTTGATAGACATAAGCTATAGAGATTGGCTAGGCAAGGTGCAAGCACGGAGACACAGCTTCGGAGGACAATAGGAGGGATCCCATCAGGTCCATAAGCCTTCTGAGGGTTTAGGAGAGCGAGGGCATGGAAAACATCATTGCGAATAATTTTAATAGGTAGCATGATGTAGTCAGAGGACGGAGGAGATAGGGAGGAACAAACCTTGAATCGTCCAGGGTAAAGTTTTTAGCAAAGGTTTGAGCGAAGAGTTCAGCTTTAGAGATAGATGTGTGATAGCAGTGGTGTCATCTGGTTAACGTAAAGGAGGGGAAAGAAGAAGAAACAATGTTATTGGAGATATTTTTGGCTAGATGCCACAGGTCACGAAGGGAGTTAGATCTTGAAAGATTTTGACACCTTTTGTTAATGAAGGAGTTTTTGGATAGTTTGAGAACAGATTCTGGCATGTTCCGGGTAGAAATATAGCGTTCATGAGATTCTGGTGACGGAAGGCTTAAGTACCTTTTGTGGGCCTCCTATTTATTATATACAACACGACAACAAGCTGCATTAAATTAAGGTTTGGAAGGTTTAGTTTGAGAACAAGAGTGAGTAATATACGCCTCCACGCCAGACACAATTACCTTTGTTATGCGCTCGGCACACAAGGACGTGTCTCTGACACAGAAGCGGTAGACATTCCAAGGAAAATCTGAAAAAATACCTCCTCAGGTCCTCCCAACTAGCAGAGGCAAAACGCCAGAAGCACCTTCGCTCAGGTGGATCCTGAGGAAGGACTGGAGAGAAAGGAAAAGATACAGATATGAGATTGTGATCGGAGGGGCCCAACGGAGAAGAGAGGGAGAAAGCGTAAGCAGAAGGATTAGATGTCAGGAAAAGGTATGTTGGGCGTATCTCCAAGACGGTCAGGAATACGATTAGGGTGCTGCACGAATTGCTCTAGGTCATGGAGCATAGCAAAGTTGAAGGCTAGTTTACCATGATGGAGAGGAAAACCAAAGATGTTGAAGTCTCCAAAAATGGAGATCTCTGGAAAAGGGAAGAAAGTTAGAATGTGTTCCACTTTCAATGTTAAGTAGTCAAATAATTTCTTATAGTCAGAGGAGTTATGTAAGGAGTATAGAGAACAGATAAATTTAGTTTGAGAGTGACTCTATAGATTCAAGTGCTTGGGCACGAAAGCAAGTTAAGTCGTTGCGCACATAATCGCAACATCCAGTTTTAGATTGAAAATGAGGATAGAGAAAGTAGGATGGAATAGAAAATTGGCAACAGTCAGTTGCCTCAAACACGTGTGTCAGTGAGGAAAAGAAGGCTTAGAAGAGGAGAGGTGGTGTTCTTTAGAATGAAAATTAGATCTTAGACCGCGAATGTTGCAAAAGTTAATGAATAAAAGTTAAGGGAGATGTCAAGACACTTAAGGTCGTTGTCAGAAGGGCACTCCGACCTAAAGACATTTGTGGTCCCTTCCTCAGATGTGGACTCTGATGTTGGTGTAGGCGTCGCTGTGACAATTTTGAAATTTTGAGAGAAGGGTGTGTGTGTATGTTATTAGATGCTTGTAGTTTTGTGTGGAGTAGGTGAACTCTCTAGATGCCAGAAGTCATGATGGGGGTTAGATCTTAAAAGAAATTTTACACTTTTTACTAATGAAATAGTTTTTGGCTAGCTGAAGAACAAATGTCATGATTCAAGGCAAAAATACAAAAGTGCATGAGATTCAGGTGATGGAGGGATCAAGTACCCTTTGTGGGCCACCTTTCTATCATGTATAAGACGAGAAGAGGATGTGTTAACATCCTTTGGAAGGTTCAGGTCCAGAGAAGGAGTGAGAAATGTACGTCTCCACGTCAGACACTATCACCTCTTTTATGCGCTCAGTACACAGAGACTGTTGTCTGACACGGAGGCAGTAGTCATTCCAAGGAAAATCAGCATAATACCTCCTCAAGTCCTCCCAATTAGCAGAAACGAAATGGCAGAGGCACCTCCACTTTCGGGAATCCTGAGTAGGGATTGCAGCAACACGACAAGATACAGATATGAGATTGCGATCGAAAGAACCCAATGGAGATAATTGGGTGACAGCATAAGCAGAAGGATTAGAGGTTAGGAAAATGTAAAGAATGTTGGGCATATCTTCAAGACGGTCAGGAATACTAGTTTGGTGTTGCACCAGTTGTTCTACGTCGTGTAGTATAGCACAGTTAAAGGCTGGTACACCAGGATGGAAACCTCCAAGAATGGAGATTTCGGCAAATGGGGAGAGTTAGATTGTGCTCAGCTTTGGAAGTTAATATATATATATATATATATATATATATATATATATATATATATATATATATATATATATATATATATATATATATATATATATATATATATATATATATATATATATATATATATATATATATATATATATATATATATATATATATATATATATATATATATATATATATATATATATATATATATATATATATATATATATATATATATATATATATATATATATATATATATATATATATATATATATATATATATATATATATATATATATATATATATATATATATATATATATATATATATATATATATATATATTTTTTTTTTTTTTTTTTTTTTTTTTTTTTTTCTTATATAGTCGGAGAAGCGAGGTGAGAGGTATACAACACAAATTAACTTAGTTTAAGAGCGAATTTGTACTCGTAGCCAAATGGTAAAAAACTAAAGATTCAAGAGCGTGGGCACGAAAGTAGGTTAAGTCATTGCGCACATAAATGTAATATCCGGTTTGAATTGAAAATAAGGATAGAAAAAGTAGGAGGGAACAGAAAAGGAGCTACTGTCATTTGCCTCAGACACCTGTGTTTCAGTGAGGAAAAGAAGACGAGGTTTATTAGAAAAGAGGTTGTGTCCTATAGATTGAAAAAAAAATGATGTTGGACCGTGAATGTTGCAGAATTTAATGAAAAAGAAGTTGAGGAGGGTGTCATGACACTTAAGGTCGATACCAGATAAGCATTCCGAGCTGGGGATATTTGTTGTCCCCTACCTAGATGGGACTCCAACGTTTGTGTAGAAGTCGCCATGATAATTACGAATTCTGAGTGAAGGGTGTGTTAGTAATTAGGTGCATGTAGTTTTGTATGAAGGAAGAGAGTTGTCCTTAGAGGGCAGAATGTGACTGCACCCTTGAGTTTTTAAGACAAAGGGAAACGTCCAGTGAGGTCACTACTGGGTTTATTGAAAAGTTCACAGCACCCACTGATCCCGTGCTTAAGACCGCTAGGAGAAATTATCCTTTTGCCAGGTGTCTACTGCCTCTTCCTGAGGTAGTAGTTATTGTTGCTCTTGCTATTTAAGACATTAATAATTACTTGTGTAAAGGTAAAGAGAGTATTGAGAGTATTGAGAGTAATTAAATTAATGATTGTCATAGAAAAGGATTTATATGAGTAAAGGAAATTAAGCAAATGAAACATAAGTATCTTTGATATGCGGGTACTTATCAAAAAATGTTTTTAAGCTCCACAATGAGATGTTTCTTTGGCTTGACAATTATCTTCCCATTTTTTTGTGCAACGCTGTTGTAGCTTCTTGTTATTTCTACTGATGTTAAGTATATAATTAAAAGAAATTTTCGTCTTTTAGTGGTCAAACTCTCGTTCATGTAGATTTGAACCTTTAGCGTCATTAAGACAACAATCAGGTCATATTTCAGTCCTCGTTGAGCGGGTTTTACTAAAGTTGATCGTTTCTCTCTGCACTTGTGTTGAACCAAATCTATGCGGTCCGTTGACGTCACTTTAATTCATGCTGATTTTTAAATAATCTTTTATAATACTGAGAATGAAGTTAGGCAGTACTTTCGCGGCTAATTTCATCTGACACATTAGGACCATTGATTTATTAATATATCGTTGATGCCAGTTCACTGAATCAATGTCAATTTCCGGCTCGCATACCATATCTTTCCTTTCATTTATTCCTTCATGCATATCAGCTATTTTCTTGGCTTTTGAAGAAAGTGGTTCTTTTAATGTTTTTATTTCGGTTTAAGCAGCTTGTTGATGACTGCGGTGATGATCTTAACCATTGCCTTCGATTCCTCAGATCAAGAGATCAAGAAGGTGGTTATGAGTTGGTCATTATGGTCATCGTTGGTAGCACTTTCATTTGGGATTGGTTTTTGATGTTTCTTTGGCATTTCCATAGGTCTTTGATGGACTTTGTCTGCGTCAGTATTTTGCCTTGTATATGGCATAATTACAGCCTACGAAGTCATTGAATTGTAGATTAGGATCTCTCAGTGACACCAGTAGGAACATCACACAGTTGTCAGAGCTTGTAACAGGAAGTACACTCAACAGCTAGCTAGTCACGATATATCCATTAATAGTACACAACAATCTTTGTATACTTTGTAGGTTTAGATAACAGAAGACAATCACAACAATACGTTGTATTCCCGGTGCAGTCTACAGTTGTAGCAGGCAGCAGTCAAAAGGAAGTGTGTGGTTCATTCGGTGTCTAGTGTCATACTCTAGTAGTAGTAGAAGTAGTAGTAGTAGTAGTAGTAGTAGTAATAGTAGTAGTAGTAGTAGAAGTTGTAGTAATAGCACTAGTAGTAGCAGTAGTAATAGTTGTAGTAATGGTAGTAGTAGTTGTAGTAGTAGTAGTAGTAGTAGTAGTAGTAGTAGTAGTAGTAGTAGTAGTAGTAGTAGTAGTAGTAGTAGTTGAAGTAGTAATAATACTTATTATATTGGTGCATAATGGTTGGCCACAATAACCGACAGCTGTCCCTAACCGATATAAAATTATATAATGCAAAAAAGCTAAGATAACTAAGATAAATAAGGAATGTGTACCTAACATTGTAGTACGGAAATAAAAAAAATGTCAATGGAACAAGCGAAAAGAACATACAATAGGAAATATAAATGAAGCAAAAACATATACATATACACACATAATGAAAAATAAAAGTTAAAACGTGCAAAAAGGATCAGACGATGCAGCGTTCTTCAGGGGCATAAAGTAAGATTGGCGATCATGAGGAAAACGGAATTAAGGTCAAACTCAGGGACTATCTCAAGCAAGAATTACCTTTTCAAGCAGAGACGGGTGAGTAGACAGGATTTAAAACGAGAAAGGTTGTAAATCAAAGATGGCAGCTTGTATTTTTAACTGGCATTACATATACTGTCGTAGAACAGCGTTTCTCATTTCCCGACGATGACACCATATGTACCGGAAATGGTACGTCGTACCCCCATCATGCCTTGTAAAGGATGGGGACGTTGTGAAGGAGTTACATCTTGCAGTGCTGGACGTTTACTTCATGTACAGATGAGATGACACAGTGTGTTCTCTTCAGAGTCTGGTACTGAACTGCCTTCTCAATATTACCATAGGCCTATGTGATTATCCAAAGAAGGAAAGAAAAGGAGTGCGTTTTCCCTCTGGACAGAAGCACGTGGGGAAGTGAGGTGAGATGTGACCCGTGTGATATTTTCCTAAGATGCACTAAGTAGTAGTAATAGTAGTAGTAGTAGTAGTAGTAGTTGTAGTAATATATATATATATATATATATATATATATATATATATATATATATATATATATATATATATATATATATATATATATATATATATATATATATATATATATATATACTTGTTATGATCACATTCCCCAGCCCCTTGAAAAAGCTGCTGCACAGGGTCTAGCTTCTCTGAATCACTTCCTGCGTGGACTCAGTGCAGTGATCAAAGACGGGTGTACAGGGAGACTCCTGCAGCGTTTTTACAACGATCGTAACATCAGACAAGGGAAATACTCTAACAACACGTAATACCCACAGGTGTGAGAAAATCAAGAACCTCGTCTAGGAAAAACAGTTATAACATGCAATAACACATATATGATCGAGGTATAATGCCTCACAGGACATCCGACCTGCATAACAAATCCAACCACTGTCTAACGGCGTATTATAGTTTTAAGCCCAGTAGTGTCATTTACTGTTTCCTTGACGAAGGCCTTATCAGGAACTGAGGAGGGACTAAATCTCACTACACAGATAATTACTTAAATCCTCTGCAGCTGAACTGCATCAACCAACATTAGTATTTCCGTTTTCTGTAGGTCGGTAAAACAGACTGGCGACCTCAGTTAGCGTGATCTGGTATTATGATCGTTGTAAAATGGCTGCAGGACTCTCCCTGTACACCCATCTTTGAGCAATGCACTGAGTCCACGCAGGAAGTGATTCAGAGAAGCTGGGGAATGTGGTCATAACAATATATATATATATATATATATATATATATATATATATATATATATATATATATATATATATATATATATATATATATATATATATATATATATATATATATATATATATATATATATATATATATACGCATTACTACTACTACTACTACTACTACTACTACTACTACTTCTACTACTGCATCTTAGGAAAATGTCACACGGGTCACATCTCACCTCACTTCACCACGTGCTTCTGCCCGGTGGGAAAACGCACTCCTCTTTCCTCCCTTGGATAATCACATACGCCTATGGTAATTGAGAAGGCAGTTCAGTATCAGACTCTGAAACGAAGAATACTCTATATCATCTCATCTGTACAAGAAATACACGTCCGACACTGCAAGATGTAACTCCTTCACAACGCCCCCATCCTGTAGAAGGCACGATGGGGGTAGGACGTACCATTCCCGGTACATATGGTGTCATCGTCGGGAAATGAGCAACGCTGTACCACGACAGTACATGTAATGCCAACTAAAATTACAAGTTGCCATCCTGGATTTACAACCATTCTCGTTTTAAATCCTGCCTACTCACTCGTCTCTGCCTGCAAAGCTAAATCTTACTTGAGATAGTCCCTGTGTTTGACCTTGACTCCATTTTCCTCGTGATGGCCACTCTTACTTTATGCCTCTGAAGAACGTTGCATCCTCTGATCCTTTTTGCACGTTTTATCTTATATTTCTCATTATGTGTGTATATGTATATGTTTTTTTACTTCATTTATATTTCGTATTGTATATTCTTTTCGGTCGTTCCATTGACTTTTTTTTTTTATTTTCATACTACAATGTTAGGAACACATTCCTTACTTATCTTAGTTTTCATCTCTTTCGCTTTATATAATTTTAGACTGGTTAGGGACAGCTGTCGGTTATTGTGGTCAACCAATATGCACCAATATAATAAGTATTATTACTACTACTACTACTACTACTACTACTACTACTACTACTAGTACTACTACTACTACTAATAATAATGCAACTACTACTACTACTACTACTACTACTACTACTACTAGTACTACAAACTACTACTTCTTCTACTACTACTACTACTACTACTACTACTACTACTACTACTACTACTACTACTACTACTAGTACAACTACTAGAGTATGACACTGGACACCGAATGAACGACACACTTCCTCTTGACTGCTGCCTGCTTCAGCTGTAGTCCGCACCGGGTATACAGCGTATTGTTGTGATCGTCTTCTGTTATCTAAACCTACAAAGTATACAGAGATTGTTGTGTACTATTAGTGGATATATCGTGACTAGCTAGCTGTTGAGTGTAGTTCCTGTGACAACCTCTGGCAACTGTGTGATGCTTGCCGGTGTCACTGAGTGATCCTAATCTATAATTCAGTGACTTCGCAGGTTGTAATTATGACATATACAAAGGATAATACTGATGCAAAGTCCATCAACGATCTATGGAAATGTCAAAGAGACATAAAAAACCCATCCCAATGGAAAGTGCAACCAACGATGGCCATAATCACCAACTCATAAACATCTTGAACTCTTCATTTGAGGAATGGAAGGCAATGGTTAAGATCATCACCGTAGCCATCTAGTTATAAATATTTCGGTTTAAGCTACTTAAAACGAAATAGAAGCTAAAAGAACCACTTTCTTCCAAATCCAAGAAAATAGCTGATATGCCTGAAGAAATAAATTAACTGAAAGATATGGTATGCGCGCCGAAAACTGACATTGATTCAGTGAACTAGCATCAACGATATATTAACAAAACAATGGTCCAGATATGTCAGATGAAATTAGCCGTGAAGGTACTGCCTAATTTCATTCTCGGTATCATAAAAGATGATCTAAAAATCAACATGAATTAAAGTGACGTCAACGGACCGCATAGATTTGGTTCAACACAAGGGCAGAAAGAAATGACGAATTATAGCAAAACCCGCTCAACGAGAACTGAAATATGATTTGATTGGTGCCCTTATGACGCTAAAGCCTCAAATCTACATCAACGAGAGTTTGACCACTAAAAGACGAAAATTTATTTTAATTATGTACTTAACATCAGTAGAAATCACAAGAAGATGTTCAACAGCTTTGCACCAAAAATGGGAAGATAATAGTCAAGCCAAAGAAACATCTCATTGTGGAGCTTAAAAACATTATTTGATAAGTCCCCGCATTTTAAAGATACTTATCTTTCATTTGCTTAATTTCCTCTACTCATATAAATTCTTTTCTATGACAATCATTACTTTAATTACTCTTTAATATTACACAAATAATTTTTAATGTCTTAAATAATAAGAACAACAATAACTACTACCTCAGGAAGAGGCAGTAGACACCTGGCGAAACGATAATTACTCCCAGCGAGGTCCTAAGCACCGGATCAGTGGATGCTGTGAACTTTTCTTTAAACACAGCAGTGACCTCACTGGAAATTTCCCTTTGTCTTACAACTCAAGGGTGCAGTCAGAGCCTGCGCTCTAAAGACAACTGTTTTTCTTCATACAAAACTACATTCACCTAATTACAAACACACCCTTCACTCAGAATTCGTAATTATCATGGCGACTTCTACACAAGCATCGGAGTCCCATCTGGGGAGGGGAAAACAAATATCTCCAGCTCGGAATGCTTATCTGGTATCGGCCTTAAGTGTCATGACACCCTCCTCAACTTCTTTTTCATTAAATTCTGCAACATTCACGGTCCAACATCAATTTTTCAATATGTAGGACACAACCTCTTTTCTAATAAACCTCGTCTTCTTTTCCTCACTGAAACACAAGTGTCTGAGGCAAATGACAGTAGCCCCTTTCCGGTTCCTTCCTACTTTCTCTATCCTTATTTTCAATTCAAACCGGGTATTACATTTATATGCGCAATGACTTAACCTGCTTTCTGACCATGCACTTTTCCCACTATAAAAAATATTAACTTCCAAAGTGGAGCATAATCTCACTCTCTCCCTGTTTGTAGAAATCTCCCTTCTTGGAGATTTCCATCCTGGTGAACTAGCCTTTAACTATGTTATACTCCACGACCTGGAACACCTGGTGCAACACCAGACTAGTATTCCCGACCGTCTTGAAAATACGCCCAACATTTTTGACATTTTCCTAACCTCTAATCCTTCTGCTTATGCTGTCACCCTATTTTCTCCCTTGGGTTCTTCCGATCGCTATCCCATATCTGTATCTTGTCCTATTGCTGCAATCCCTCCTCAGGATTCCCGAAAGTGGAGTGGCCTCTGGCATTTTGTTTCTGCTAATTGGGAGGACATGAGGAGGCATTATGCTGATTTTCCTTGGAATGACTACTGCTTCTGTGTCATACACCAATCTATGTGTACTGAACGCATAAAAGAAATAATAGTGTCTGGCATGGAGACGTATATTCCTCTCTCTTTCTCTCGACCTGAACCTTCCTAAGGATGTTAACACATCCTTTTCTCGTCTTATACATAGTAGAAAGGTGGCCTACAAAGGGTACTTGATCCTTCCGTCACCTGAATCTCATGCGCTTTATATTTTTGCCTTGAATCATGACGTTTGTTCTTCAACTAGCCAAAAACTATTTCATTAATTAAAAGTGTAAAAATTATTTTAAGATCTAACTCCCCTCATGACTTCTGGCACCTAGAGAGCTCACTTCCTCCACACAAAACTATAAGCACCTAATAACACACACACACACACACACACACACACACCCTTCTCTCAAAAATTCATCTGCATTAGCATCAGAGTCCCCATCTGTTGAAGGGACCACAATTGTCCCCAGGTCGGACTGCCCTTCTGACAACGACACTAAGTGTCTTGACAACTCCCTCAACTTTTTCTTTATTAATTTCTGCAGCATTCGCGGTGTAAGATCTAATTTTCAATTTATAAAACATCACCTCTCCTCTTCTAAGCCTCATCTTCTTTTCCTCACTGAAATTCAGGTGTCTGAGGCAACTGACAGTGGCCACTTTTCTGTTCCCTCCTACTTTCTCTATCCTGATTTTCAGTCTAAAACTGGATGTTGCGATTATGTGCGCAACGACTTAACTTGCTTTCGTGCCCACACACTTGAATCTACAGAGTCACTCTCAAACTAAATTTATCTGTTCTGTATACCTCTCACATAACTCCTCTGATTATAAGAAATTCTTTGACTACTTAACTTCTAAAGTGGAGGACATTCTGACTCTGTTCCCTTTTGCAGAGAACTCCATTCTTGATTTCTTCAATGTTTTTTCTTTCTTGTTTACTTCAATGTTCACCACCAAATTTGGCTTTCCTCTCCCTTCACTGACCATCCTGGTGAACTAGCCTTCAACTTTGGTATGCTCCATGACCTAGAGGAATTGGTGCAGTACCCTAATCGTATTCCTGACCGTCTTGGAGATACGTCCAACATTTTAGACCTTTTCCTGACATCTAATCCTTATGCTTACGCTGTCACCTTCTCTTCTCCGTTGAGCTCCTCCGATCACAATCTCATATCTGTATCTTGTTCTTTCGCTCCAGTCCCTCCTAAGGATCAACCTAAGCGGTGCCTCTTGCGTTTTGCCTTTGCTACTTGGAAGGATGTGAGGAGGTATTTTCCTGATTTCTTTGGAATGACTACTGCTTCCGTGTCAGAGACCCATCTTTGTGTGCCGAATGCATAACAGAGGCGATTTAGTCTGGCGTGGAGGTGTACATTACTCACTCTTTTTCTCCATCTAAACCTTCCAAACCTTAGTTTAATACAGATTGTTCTCGTACTGTACATTATAGAGAGGTGGCCCGCAAAAGGTACTTAAGCCTTCCATCACCAGAATCTCATGGACGTTATATTTCTACCCGGAACCATGACAAATCTGTTCTCCAAGTAGTCAAAAACTTCTTTATTAACAGAAAGTGTGAAAATCTTTCAAGATCTAACTCCCTTCGTGACTTGTGGCATCTAGCTAAAAATATCTCCAATAACATTGTTTCTTCTCTCCCTTTTTTATGTTAACCAGATAGCATCACTGGTATCACATCTATATCTAAAGCTGAACTCTTCGATTAAACATTTGCTAAAAACTCTAGCTTGGACGATTGAAAGTTTGTTCCTCTCTCTCCTCCGCGCTCTGACTACTTCATGCTATCTATTAAAATTCTTCGCAATGATGTTTTCCATGCCCTCGCTGACCTAGACCCTCGGAAGGCTTATGGACCTGATGGGGTCCTTCCTATGGTACTCCGAAGCTGTGCCTACTCAATCTCTTATAGCTCTGTCTGTCAACATTTACCTTTCCTTGTTGCTGGAAGTTTGCCTACATTTAGATTATTCCTAAAGTGGGTGACCGTTCTAATCCATCAAACTAATGTCCTATTGCTTTAATATCCTGCCTATCTAAAGTCTTTAATCTATCCTCAACAGGAAGATTTTTAAACATCTATCACTTAACAACCTTCTATCTGATCGCCAGTGTTGGTTCCGTCAAGGCTGTTCTATTGGTGATCTTTTGGCTTACATTAATGAATCTTGTCATTTTTTTTTTTGAGATTTTGGTGAAACTTTTGCTGTTGCCTTGGATATATGTAATGCTTTTGATAGATTTTGGCACAAAGCTTTGTTTTCCAAACTACCTTCCTACGGATTCTATTCTTCTCTCTGCAACGTCATCTCAAGTTACCTTTCTGACCATTCTATTGCTGCTGTGTTAGACGTTTACTTTTCTTCTCCTAAATCTATTAACAGTGGTGTTTCCCAGGTATCTGTACTTTCACCCACTCTCTTCTTATTATTTATGAATGACTTTTTAAACCACACTTCTTGTCCTATTCACTCCTACGTTGATGATACCACCCTGCACTTTTCCATGTCTTTTAATTTTCGTCGAGGAAGTAAACATTTCACGCAGGGAAGACACAGATCGCCCGGCTTCTAATCTTTCTAAAATTTCTGATTGGGGCAAAGCAAACTTGGTATTGTTCAATGCCTCAAAAACTCAATTCCTCCATCTATCACCTCGACACAGCCTTCCAGACAAATATCTCCTCTTCTTCAGTGTCACTCAACTATCTCCCTCTTCTACACTGAACATCCTCGGTCTGTCCTTTACTTATAATCTGAACTGGAAACTTCACATCACATCTCTAGCGTTAGGTAGTATTTTTCTCATCCCTCAGCAGTTAACTGTGTACAGGGGTCTTATCCGTCCATGTATGGAATATGCTTTACATGTCTCGGGGGATTCCACTCATACCGCTCTTCTAGACATTGTGAAATCTAAAGTTTTTCGTCTTATCAACTCTTCTCTAACTGACTCTCTTCAGCCTCTCTCTCATCACCGCAATGTTGTATCTCTAGCTGTCTACGGCTATTTTCATGCTAACTGCTTCTCTAATCTTGCTAACTGCATATCTCCCCTCCTCCCGCGCCCTCGCTGCACAATACTTTCTTCTTTCTCTCACCCTATTCTGTCCACCTCTCTAATGCAAGAGTTAACCAGTATTCTCTTAATATCTGGAACTCCTTGCCTGCTTCTGTATTTCCACCTTCCTATGACTTGAATTCCTTAAAGAGGGAGGTTTCTTGTCCACTGCTACTACTACTATTACTACTACTACTACTGCTACTACTACTACTACTACTACTACTACTACTACTACTTCCAATAATAATAATCATAATAATAATAATGGTAATAATAATAATAGTAATAATAATAATAATAATAATAATAATAATAATAATAATAATAATAATAATAATAATAATAATAATAATAATGATAATAATAATAATAATAATAATAATAATAATAACAATAATAATAATAATAATAGTAATAATAATAAAAGTATTGTAATAGTAATCATGTTCAAACAATGGCATATTGCTTTGATTTCTCTATCAATTAGAATCTGAACGAGATTATAATAGAGAATGCATACGCCCATCCTCCTGCCCCTTTTCACTTCCTTTCGTGTCAAGGGAGGTTTGTCCAGCCTTGTTTTCCACGCTCAGGTCACCACCTCGCTGCATTTAGCCATCGCAGATACGTCTCGCTATCCCCGATCGCAGCAACGCGCAGGGGTGTGTTTCCATCACTGTTCCTGTCGGTGAGAGACAAGTCTGCCCCCACCAGCTGCTTCAATACTTCCACGTGTCCATGGTAACTGTCGAAGTGCACCGGTAGTGTGCCTCGAGGTGTGCAGGAGTGGGAGGGATGAAAGCCGCCAAACACTGTTGGTGGCCAGACGCTGCTCCATGGTGGAGAGCTGTCATTCCTGTGTGTGTGTGTGTGTGTGTGTGTGTGTGTGTGTCAGGAAGTAAGATTATATTTTTATTATTAATGTTATTATCATTATTATTATTATTATTATTATTATTATTATTATTATTATTATTATTATTATTATTATTATTATTATTACCATTATTATTATTACTATTATTATTATTATTATTATTATTATTATTATTATTATTATTTATATATTTGTTTGTACGTCTCTTCGTTCTACTGTGTCACGCCTTGATATCATATCTAAACATTTTGACGAAGCTCCTTCTTCCTTCCTTCTATACTTCCTCATCCTTCTCCTCCTTCGCCTCCTTTTTCTTTTCTTCTTCCTCCTCCTCCTCCTTCTCCTCCTCCCCCTCTTCCTCCTTAGTCAGATTTTTTTTTTTTTTTTTTTTAAGGTCAGAGGTTCTTCTCGAAGTCAGAAGCTCTTCTTGAAGGTCAGAGCTCTTCTCGAAGTCAGAGGCTCTTCTCAAAAGTACCAAAATATGAGCCGGAAATATAAATCAAAATAAGAAAAAATATAATTTCCGATATTATTCCCAGAACTGACACGGTTAGAATATTTTATGATAATGCGTTCAGCACACATTTGAGGCTCATCAATCTATGCATATAGGAAGGAATTCAGTTTACAAATTTCTAGAGCAACTTCTATGATCAGGGAACTTTGTTCTGAAAGGATGGATTACACTTGAATTCTGTAGGGTCAGCAAGACTTGGACGCCTCTTTCATGAGGTGGTGAATTACTATAAATAAAAAAAAAATAAAAAAAACGTCGGTCAACAGGAGCATCAAACGATAGCGTAGGAATTAATGACGAAAGTGCCCCATCTCTTCGCGAGAATCTCAAGTTTTGTTATGTCAATGCACGGAGTTTGAGAAATCAATTTCAGGACTTGGAACAGATCGTTTACAAGGAGAAACAGGATGTTATCGGAGTGATGGAATCCTGGATTAATATATCAAACAAAGATTTCTTAAATGAATTTGCACTTTCAGGATACATCTTGACTCAAACCTAACTTCAGGATACATCAGACTCAAACTATAGATAACCAATTTTATGAGCAAATAGCAGAAATTTGTAACTAAAATGAGTCAATTATTGTGGGAAACTTTAATTTACCAGGGGCGATCTTTTAAATTTACATTTGGGGTAGCAACTTGTACATTAACGTACAGGAAAGTAGTCTACACCAACTTGTAATGCAGCCAACAAGAGATGAAAATATATTAGATCTTATATTAACGATAAATGAAAACATCGTTAGTAATTTAGAAGTCGGACCAGTATTCAGATTCAGTGACCACCGGGTATGGATATAAATAAATCTACAGTAAATAAAAGTAAATGAAACATCTTGGCCAACTGTGACTGAAATGTAAACTTAGAAAGTACTAAAATAACGTGGCGTAGAAAAAAAATAAATACTTCAGACCTTAACACAGCTCTTGTAAAATATATTCCATTGAAAAATAGGCAAAAAATCATTAACAATAAATCCAAAATGGTGGAACGCGGACATCAAAAACAGCTTCTCAGCCAAACAACGCTAGTATCATAAATACAAACAGACCAATAAGTAACGATGACAAAACAGATCATGATCGATTGCGTTGTCATTGTAAAAAAAAATAAATAAATAAAATAAATAAATAAAAATTATGAGTCAATAAGAGAAATTTTAAACTTCATAATGCTAATTTTTGTAAAACAAATCCAAGGAATTCTTCAGCTACATTAAAAATAAAAGATTTTTACCTCTAAAATGGGTATCTTGTCTTGAAAAATGGGAAACACACTGACAATGAAATTTAAATGGCTGAAAATCTAAACGACTACTTTGCATCCATATTCACTAAGGAAAAAAAAAAATAATAATAATTGAATATCTACCTCACATTCAAACCCTAAAATAACAACTATTTTTTTTAAGCACGTGTACTTTC
This sequence comes from Scylla paramamosain, assembly GCF_035594125.1. Classification (NCBI taxonomy): domain Eukaryota; kingdom Metazoa; phylum Arthropoda; class Malacostraca; order Decapoda; family Portunidae; genus Scylla; species Scylla paramamosain. Next base: position 2,055,007 of record NC_087164.1, on the reverse strand, counting down.
CAGAAAAAAAATAAATAAAATAATAATAATAGGTGCGATTAATAAAATTAAAATAAACAAAAGACCAGGACAGGTTAAAATTTCCCTACGAACATTGAAGGGGGCTAAAAACGAGCCTGCTAATCCTTTATCCATATTATTCAACAAATCATTAAACATTCGGCAAGTCCCAGATAAATGAAAACTAGCTAATGTTACACCTATCTTTAGAAAAGGTGATAAATCTCAACCTCATAATTACCGTCCCATAAGCTTCACATCTGTGGTGGGTAAACTTATGAAATGATAATAATAATAAGGGATAAAACAGCAGGATTCTTGGAAAGTAACCATGTGATAAAAGTTACTCAACATGAATTTAGAAATAAACGTTAATTTTTTTACGAATTTATTGGACTTTTTTCATGATGTCTATAACATATATGATAGTACTAGTGGAGTAGATAAACTTTATTTTGATTTTCAAAGGGCATTTCATAAAGTTCCTCATAAGCGTCACTTACATAAAAGATAAAGCCCACAGCACATCATGTAACCTCGCTGCGTGGACAGGGGATTAGTTGACAGACCACAAATAGCGAATAGTAATTAGCTGAAATTCCTCAAATTGGATCAATGTAAGTAGTGGCATTCTTCAAGGATCAGTCTTAGGACTGATCTTTTGAATAGAGAGATCTCTTGAATAGAGAGATCTTAGGAACTGACTCTTTATAATATATATCGTTGACATTGATGAAGGGATGATAAGTAAACTGTCAAAATTCGCAGATGATACTAAAAATAAAAAGGCTGACTCACCAAACCAACGTCAGAGTTTGCAAAAGGACATAGACACTTTCACTGAATAGCCTGAAAAGTGACTTATGAACATTAATTACATATTGGAAATAGTAATCCGCAGGATAATTATAAAATGGGTAACACCCTCATCGAAAGTGTGAATGCTAAAAAAAAGATTTCGGAGTTCTAGTACCAACAGATCTAAATTAAACCAAGCAAACATTGCACTGAAGTCGTTAAAGGTGCCAATAAATTAATAAGTTTTATAGGAAGGTTTCACCTTCAAGTCTGAGAATATCATTTTGGCCTTATGTAACTCACTCGTAGGTTCTCATTTTGAATACAATGTACAGTTTTGGTCACCCTACTAGAAAAAATGATATGGAGAAATTTGAAAAAAAAAAATCGAAAATAGAGTAACAAAAATAAGGCTTCGCAATAAACCCTACAAGTAACGCCTTAAAAAAAACTAAATCTATCCTTCCTATCGAAACGCAGATTAAGAGTGGATTTGATATTGCTTTACAAAATTTTTAAATGTTTCACAAATATGAAACCTGAATTCTATCTAACACTGATCCTCATTTTACAAGAAACAATGGTTTTAAAATAATAGGTAAAGTATTTCAAACAAACAAACCCAAATATTTCTTCTTCAAATGTGTCATAAATATCTGGAATTGTTTTCCATCAAGGGTCATTAACCAGAAAGTAATCCCAGG